>NC_060887.1:15562962-15680462 GCF_014805685.1 Silurus meridionalis
TGCTCAAATGTATGTATATATTTTATACAGGTTCATGTGATCATATTATAGGGTGACAGGTGAAATTATTAAACGCAATATATAATTAAAAGTAGTAGTATTTACAGAATAAAATATCTGAATGTACTTTGAAAGAAAACTAAAAATTACAAGTCATTCTATACTGCACATAAATCTCCTTCTTCTTTCGGCTGCTCCCATTAGGGGTCGCCACATCATCCGTCTTCATATCACCCTGTCCTCTACATCTGCCTCTTTCACACCAACTACCTGCATGTCTTTCCTCACCACATCCATGAACCTCCTCCTTGGCCTTTCTCTTTTCCTCCTACCTGGTGGCTCCATCCTCAGCATTCTTCTACCAATATAACTCATGTCCCTCCTCGGCACCATCTCAATCTCGTCTCCCTCACCTCGTCACCAAAACATCCTACATGGGCTGTCCCTCTAATAAACTCATTTCTAATCTTGTCCATCCTCGTCACTCCCAACAAAAACCTCAGCATCTTCAGCTCTGCTACCTCCAGCTCCACCTCCTGTCTTTTACTCAATGCCACTGTCTCTAATCCATACAACATCGCAGGTCTCACCACAGTCCTATAAACTTTCCCTTTTATTCTTGCAGATACCCTACTATCACAAATCACTCTTCTCCACCCATTCCACCCTGACTGCACTCTTTTCTTCACTTCTCTAACACACTCTCCATTACTTTGCACTGTTGACCCCAGGTACCTGAACTCCTCCACCTTCTCCACCTCTTCTCCCTGTAACCGCACCACTTCACTGCCCCCCCTCATTTATGCATATGTACTCTGTCTTTTCCCTACTGACTTTCATTCCCCTTCTCTCCAGCACATATCTCCACCTCTCCAGGCTCTTCTCAACCTGCTCATTACTCTCACCACAAATCACAATATCATCTGCAAACATCATAGTCCAGGGAGACTCCTGTCTGACCTCGTCAGTCAACCTGTCCATCACCACTGCAAACAGGAAAGGGCTCAGGGCCGATCCTTGATGCAGTCCAACCGACTTTCCACTCTTTATCCTCTTAATCGCTGCTCTCACTTCCTCCTTACTAATCCTATTCACATCCTGCTTCACCATCTCCACATCATCCAACCTTCTTTCTATCCAATTTTCCTCATTCATCAGCTGCTCAAAATACTTCCTCCACCTTCTCAACACACTCTCCTCACTAATCAACACATTTCCATCTCCATCCTTTATTGCTCTAACTTGCAACACATCCTTCCCAGCTCAGTCCCTCTGTCTGGCCAATCGGTACAAATCCTTTTCTCCTTCCTTAGTGTCCAACCTCTCATACAGCTCCTCATATGCCTTTTCCTTGGTTTTCGCCCATCCCTCTTTACCTGCTGCCGCATCTTCTTGTACTTCTGCCTACTTTTCTCATCACTCTGTTGATCCCACTTCTGTTTTGCCAACCAGTTTCTCCTTATGCTCTCCTGCACTTCCTCATTCCACCACCATGCCTCTTTGTCTTCCTTTCTATTTCCAGATGTCACACTAAGTACTTTTCTAGCTGCCATCATCATTACTCCTGCAGTAGTTACCCAATCATCCAACACATCTTCACCATCACCGAGCCCCTGTTTGACCTCCTCCCTGAACCTCACACTACACTCTTCTTGGCTTCCTGGTCATGACGTTACCCCTTATTCTTCTTTCAGTCCTCATTCCCTCCTCTTCCTCTTTACCTCCAAAACATCCTACAGACCACCATCCGATGCTGTCTAGCTACACTGTCCCCCGCCAACAACTTACAGTCTCCAATCTCCTTCAGGTTGCATCTCCTGCATAAAACATAGTCCACCTGTGTGCACCTTTCTCCACTCTTATAGGTCACCCTATGATCCTCCTTCTTCTTCAAATAAGTATTCACCCCTACACCATTTCTCTTTCCCTCCACACCATTATAGAACAGTTCCTCCTCTCCTTCTCCTCCTTCGGCCAACAGTAGCCCAATTTCCACTGGTACCCTGTCGGCTAACGATACCTAATGGCTGGGTTTCACTGCACATAAATCACATTTGTAAAAAAAAATGTTTGTTTGTTTGTTTGTTTGTTTGTTTGTTTGTTTGGTTGGTTGGTTGGTTGGTTGTTTAAATGCTGAACTCAAAACTGCTCTGAAACATTGTCCGTTTATGGAACTTTTTCCAATATAAATATGGCAGAAATATGTATAATGTGAAATTTATGTAATAACCCATGCTGTATAATACTTTTTTTTTTTAAATTGCAAGCACTTTATAAATTGGGGTTTGGAAAGGTAGTGGATAAATAAATAAATGTCTTTATAAAATTACACAGTCATGTACATGGAGTCAAACAGCTGATGTTCAGGATCATATCAATATTGATAATGTTATATTTAAACACACAGAGCATCATCATTTTGTGTGTTTGCTGTGGAACAGCTGCTCTACGCTATGAGCAGTAAAGCAGCACAAAGCAAACACTCATTTCTCTCTCTCTCTCTCTCCTTCACACACACACACACACACACACACACACACACACACACACACACACACACACAGTATATGCCATTAGCATGTGTGTGATATGCACTATTATTGTGGTTTCTAAGCAGCAGATGAACATTTGCAATTCACAATGTGTGTGTGTGTGTGTGTGTGTGTGTGTGTGTGTGTGTGTGTGTGCGTGTGCGTGTGTGTGTGTGTGTGTTTTCTGTCACTACTCACTGAAAAGCTTTTTTGAATCTGTAAACACTCAACAGAGTTAATTATTAAAAAAAAATATCCTGCGGGGATCAGCACTGGGTCTGTAACACACACACACACACACACACACACACACACACACACACACACACACACCTGTGTTGTCCTTGTGGCCTTACAGTGTACCTGTTGATTATAAATTATAAACAATCATAAACAGTCTTTAAATTGTTTGAATGTTTTTGATGCTTGCGATGGTTTTATTATGAATTTGATGATGTTGTCCTGCAGCCTCGAGTGTTTCTGCACATTATACACAAAACTACATCCTCTTCCATTTCTTCTTCCTCTATGTCAAATTCCTTTGCTCTTTTACTGCTGTCTTCACTGTTTCATCTCCATCATCTCCATCATCATCATCATCATCATCATCATCTTAATCGTCATTTTTGTCACCACCATTATCATCTTTTAACCCTCCTTCATTTACAGATTCCAAATAGAATTTTATAAATGTAAACAACAAAAGTCACTTTTTTAACAGTAACAGTTTAACAGTTATTTATTACTGTTTTATTCATTTATGATATCTTCTGGTTTTTATTCCTCCAAATTCCTTCCAGTTGACCTGCAATTACGTCACAATTATTTTAAGTTCTTTTATTTTTTATTTTAATAAACCCTTAAAAGATGCTAAATGCTTCAGCAGACAGACTGTAAAACCTTTCAATGAACCTGAAAATTGAATTATCCAAAATAACTTTTAAAGAACTCCTGAAGAATGCTTTTTCTTAAGAGTGTATAGGATTAGGACAGCTTGTAGATATTAAGAAGAAGCCATTAATCTTGTTTAAAACATATATTAAAATGCTTATATTAGGATATTATTTAACACAACAAATTTATTTTATTATTATTATAAATAAATAAAACAGGAGTCGCTTTATACCTACAACCTTCTTTATTCAAAATCACACCACTTCAAAGAACATGCAAAACAAGATGTGTTGCTCTTCTTTAAACATGCACTCAGTGTAGAAATAAATGGCAGGGCGTGTCGAGAATAAATATGTTGCACAAATTCTACACAGTTAAATATGTAGGGCTGCACTCAAACCACAGCACATGCAAACACTTGCTAACCGCTAACAACGCTACATGTTTTGAAACTACAGTACAGACACATGCTAATAATCACACTTTTACCATCACTTACATGGCTTCTCTAATGTTTATTCTCATATCTGTCCATCATGTTGTTTTATTTCTGTCATGGAAACGTCATACAATGAACAGAATGATGGGATTTGCTGTTGATTGCTATTGATTGATATTTTAGCATTGCTGTGTGCAATCAAATGAATTGAAGATCTGGCATGGGTAATTGTGAAAATAAATCTTTTGTGTTAAATCAGTCAGAATTTTGTATGAACAACACAGCTAACTTAAGCATTATATTCACTTCAATTGATTTTGTTAGCATTAACACATGGCAAGTAATGAAACTGAATCCGTTCCTGGACTTAAACTGTAGTTAAGGGACCATGAAATCCAGATCAATTCCATTAGGCTGATTCTCATTAGGAGCTGAAATAGTACTACAAAAGTATTTTATAGGTTTCAATCTCTCTCTCCTGTATCTTTATTAACACACATGCTTAGTGTTAGCTAGCTATTATTATTAACTATGTGCTGCTGGAGTAATACAATAATATCAACTAAGTGAACAATTCAGCTAGTTAGCATTAAAAAGGTGGTGACATTTGGACAAATTAGGATGTGTGTAAAGAAGAGGAAAAATAACACGGTTACAGGTAATGAGTTTGTATAAGCTTGTTTAGAAATAAACAATTTGAAGCCCGAAACATATTTATTATTAAACTGAATGCTGTAGCTATCATAACAAAAATGAAGAAGCTCCGGAATACAGCTGTTGTTTGTTTGTGCAGCTTTGTGCTGACACACACGCATGCACTCACATGCACACTCACATGCACACACACACACACACACACACACACACACACACACACACACAAACACAAAATAAAGGTGAGTAATGAGTGACAGTTTTTTTCTCCTGGATATTATAGCATCTGCTGAAAACTGATGTTAAATGAACCCCAGGACCAGTGATGTCAGAACAACGCTGTTAAAAACATGAAATTATTAGCATGTGTCTGTAACAGTATTTAAACAGATTATAAAAAAGCACACATTTTTGTAATAAACACTCCCACAGATTGATGTTGCGTAATTAACTCCATCTAAGATACTAGGGTTTAATTTTCACCCCTAAACACAGGGCCAGCTCATTCTTCTGAATCTTTCCATCTTTATTCATGTCACAATGACGCAGCAGCACAACTCTGAGCTGGTCCAGCTCCGGTCCAGATATACTTGGCTGAGAAAGTAGAAAGAGTTAGGAGATGTTCATAATTTTAACACTTTCATTATATTTAAAAATTATATATATATATATATATATATATATATATATATATATATATATATATATATATATATATATATATATATAGTATTTTTAACAATATATTATTATATCCATTACCAATTAGTAGATCCGTTTTTTTTTTGTTTTTTTTCCTCATGACAGATGATGAGGAGATTGTATTTCTGCGTACAGACTGTTTGGTTAAAACAGCAGGAATTTTTAAAGTTAAAAATAAACTCGTTAGATAAAGATAAAATTCTTTAGCTCAGAGAGATTGAATTAAAGTGTCTGTTAAATAAATTTAAATGTGGAGAGAAAGGAAATTTAAATGTGTCTCTTGCAAATCTGTTCCACTGTTAAGTATTCACACACACACACACACACACACACACACACACACACACACACACACACACACACACACAGGTGTAATGATTAACACGCTCACCCTGACCAGCTCCATCATGTCTTTGACAAATCCGTCCACCTCAGGTCCCTCAAGAGCACCTGTTTTACTCTGTAACAATAAATCAGCAATTTTTTTGACTTAAAGAAAATATAACAACTTACACCACAGTAATTTGAAAATAATTAGAGTTTTATTTTAAAAAGAACAACTTTTAATATGCAACACTATCCTTTAAAAGTTACAGGTCTGCTGATTATTAATTCCATTCCACAGTCAATTACATTATAGCAGCTATAAACAATCATCCCCTCAGCAACCCCACTACCTAATTCCCTCTCTTGTAATTTATAAGACAACAACGGGCCGTTCCTTCCAGCAAGAAGCCTAATTACATTACGTTACTAGGTGGGTCCTCAATCATGTTCACATTGTTACCACAAATTAAAAACCAATGCAAATTCCATTAAATATAATGAAAAAGTAAATCACAGCATGATCAACAATACAACAGGCATAAATTAACAAACTGTGAAAAAAATATTTGTATATCTGATACATAACAGTCTAGTTTACTCACCAAACAGGGCAAAATTAGAAAGAAAAGACACAGCATGCCAAAGAAACTTACAACATCGTAATGAGTGAAGATTTTTTCAAAGTCTTGTTTTCTTTCATCTAGAGTGTTTGCCTGAGGAGGAGTAAAAAGTAACAGAAAGGATAAGTGCATTCATCAAACCACAATCAGTATAATAACAAAAAGGAGGCTGAAAGAATTCTTACATCCATCTTAAACTGCAAAAGGAAGTTCTCCTGTAGAGCCAGGATTCTGAAAGACAAACAACAATGACCAAAGTAACACCATCAAAAACACAATTATGATCTAGTTTTGAGGCATCTGTGCCACACTCACTTTACTGTGTCTGACACAGAGACCACACCTCCTTCACTGAGAATGACAGGGACAGAGACTTTATCTTTTTAACTAAGACTGACAGTCACAGGGACCACATCCCCTTTACATGACTTTAACAAAGGAGTTTTAGCCACTAGCCCTGTCAGTTTCAGTGTATGATGTTGGGTGTCTGTATTAGCTGGTTCCCTTTAAGTTGTTCAATGTACCTATAAATGACAGTAAAAGGTGTGCCATTTGTATCAATTACAGTAAAAGAGATGTGGCCTAAGTGTCTATCATTTGTTATAATAGAGGTATGGCTATGTGTATCATTCACATTAAAGAAGGTGTGGCCTCTTTATGTTACCTTTATAAAGAAAATTAGTTGTAACCTCTGTGCCTGTCAATGTCAATTATAGCAGAAGGTGTGGCCTTTCGCAAACAGTGAAGGAGACATGGTCTCCAGGCCATTAATTTGCAAATAAGTATAGAACTGAATGCTTAAAAGACTTAAAAACTATATTTTGTGAACTTTTAATATGGAATTTTTACTGATTTGGACATTTTTGCATTTGTCATTTGTTAATATTAACAAATTAGACATGGCACATCTGTTTTGAGACAGAGCTTTTATTTGTGGTTGCAGTAACTGCTTATACTGTATAGTTTACCATATGCTATTTATCAACCTCATTAATCTGTCCACAAAAGCACATTAACATGTGTTACCTAGCTAAATCATTCAGATCCAAGCGGCCATCTTTGTTCTTGTCAAATATATTCATCTGCCAAGCAACAGAAGAGAGAGAGACAAAGAAAGAGAAAAAAAATAAACATCTAACACAATAATATTGAAATATATTCCAAAAATTCTGCATCTAATATCAAGACCTGCCTTAAATGGATATAAAACATTACAGTAGGAACAACACAGTGAACCTTTTGACCCTACTATATGTTCCATCATATTACTATCATGCAGCTAACACAAGACTGGAATACATTTATCCGCCCTGCCGAGCAGAGAGACAGTGATTGATCAGGTGGTGTCTGCTGCTGTGTATTCTAGTCTTATATTGAATTGTCTTCCCATAAACAGTGTCTTGGGCCATACACACACACACACACACACACACACACACACACACACACACACACACACACACACTCGAGCCAGACACACCATCATCTTTGCAACATCCATCAGGTATGGCAATAAAATACAATTTTGGTGGTTATCTGTTGCAGAATGAAAAAGCAGGGGTGTAGACCAAGGCTCATGGATGTTGAAGCAGAGATGGATTACATTAGATCAGGAGGTGTAGTCTTAGTAATTCGTGTTTCTCACAGCAAGTACATGTACTTTTATCTTGAGTTTATTGTATATAATAATCAATAAGCATCTAATAAATTAAGAACTAAACTGCCTGTTTTATGCAATGTGACCCAAATTCAATTATTATCCATATTTGGATTCTACAGTTTTTGCTTGGCATCATTAGCCATTCTTTGACAAGAAGCTATTTACATTCAAATAAAGCTGATTCTAATGTACTGTCTGCTTGGGGAAATTACTAGAAGTGTAGCTTAGGTATAGTAAGGTACCTGGGGCTACAAGCATTCAATTTGCCTCCAAAGGTCAATCAATAAAATTGTTCCATTGTTAAAATATGGATTCCTTAACAAAGAATGGAGCTGTCAACAGTGCTGCTTATAAAAGCTGGTTTACGAATTTGCAATGCACATTTTTGTTGTTGTTAAGAAAGTCAGTAAATTGCACCGTTTCACAGCTGTGTGGAACTGTGCAATTTAAAAAAGTTATGAATGTATTTGGGCCAGAAAAAAAAAAATCACAATGCAAATTAATTTTGCCTGGGGCCCATGACAGTCTCAGGAACTGACCCTGACCCTAAAACATGGTGGTGGTAGTATTATGGCTTGGACTTGGCTCTAGTGTACTTGAGTTTCTTTAGTAATTACCTGATGTACTGTGACCCACTTTTAAGCAAACTAAAGTGTATTTTATAAGACATTGTTTATGCCCTCTACGAGAAGTTGCCCCAGGTCCAGGTCTGGTAAGACCCAGTGGATCCACTGAAGTTAAAGTGAAAAATATGGTGGACTGTTGCTTCATCTTACAGCACAGGGCAATGACATAAAACAATATAATTTTTTTGTCTAGGTTCATGAGTTGCAATGATCTCAACTGAACCAACAAACACAAATCCAACAAGCTCTAAAACCAAGCAAGAACTAAAACAAAGTTAAATTACAGGTATGGCGGAGCGTTGTTTTATGCATTTCAAGACTTGACAAAAAGTTGTTAATTACAAAGACACACTAACAATGAATATTTTAATCAAGCCTATGTTCTTTGAGTCTGTATAATGTATAAAAAGTCTATGATTCCAGTATAGGTTTTAATCTCCTTCATTTATAGCTGACATTCTGCTCTTTGCCCTCACGGTCATTGTTCCATGTCATTCCACTTTTAGATATATGGGCTCGCTTTGAGTGAAAGCATACATTGCTGACGGATTAATGACTGAAATTACCGGCTTGCATTTCACCAATGTCTGCTGAAGTGAATTATAAAAAGCCACAGGATGTGAATCTGTCAAACTAGAGGCTTTTCAAAGTACTTATTCAACATACACGTCTAAACAACAAACCTCACTGCAAATTGTAATTGCTTTAAAATCAATTAGAAATAAATGTCAGTCAACAAGCAACAGGAAAGAGTATGGGAGAAAATGTTGCACTTTAAAAGCACCAGTGCATCACGTTGTGAGTTGTCTGTTCAAAGCACTGTAGGTGGTCGCTTTGAGAATTTATTAAAAGCTCTACATTCGTGGAAAAAGAGTGAATTATTGGCTTTATCTTTCTTTATTTACAAGCCAGACAATAAAAACAGACCTTATTTTCAGATAGGACTAAACAGAAGCTCTACAATGCTTATCATATCACGTTAATTAGTTTTAAGAGCTTGATATCCTGGAGACTATTGATTAGTGGGTGACAAAGAAAAAAAAAAAAGGAATGTTACCATGGCATCTGTGTATTCGTCCAGCTTGTTAGAGGACACTTCCTTTTTGTGCTGTTGAAAGAGATCCTTCAGGAAATTCTGTAAGAGGAATTATTATTACTACTGTTAGATATCATTAATAAACTGAATTTTCCTAAACCTGACAAGTTCTGCACTAGTGAGTTAGGCCATAATATTAATTGGCTTGATCTACCAACTTATTCAACCAATTTATGACTTAAATGATAGCACAAGTCTCCATCAGTTTATTTAGAGAAAAAAACAAAATACATGTATCAACAATGAAAATTTTTAAAAATCGGAAAGGTGTGACTGATCAAATTTCATTAAACGAGTTTGACATCAGTTGACATGCGATTTAGTGTTAACCGATGTGCAAGATCTCAAAGGGTTACCAAACTGTGACTTAATATTCTTTGGAATCCTTGAAGAAAAACACGTCAAGGCATAGAAAGAGAACTTAACTCGCAAGTGAGAGGCGTAAATGTAAAAACACTCACAGGACAACATAAAGAGTGGAGCAAACTCTACACATAGTACCCCAAAGACCTTCTTTGGGTTGAGGTTTTCCCAATCTGTATTCTGTATTTAAAATAAAAATAGAACTTTTGTGAATTTGTTGTGGAGGAAAACAAATTAGTATGTGTGAAACATGGTGGTGGTAGAGTTTTGATTCAAAATCAAGTCAAGTCAAGTCAAAAGACTTTTATTGTCATTTCTACTATACACAGTGGTACACAGAACACAGTAAAAACGAGACAACGTTCCTCCATCGAATACTGCTCAGCAGCAAAATTCTCAGGTAAATTTTTTATAACAATCCATGCATTGTTTGGAATCTGCCTCAGTTGAATGTCACATTAGATAAAATTCCCCATCAAATAAATAAAGGTCAATGTTACTGTGATTAGGTGCCTTTTCTTACCCTCAGCTCGGCTGCAGAAATATATCCACTGCTGTCTGCATCATACTTTCTCCAGATCTGTTAAGAGAAAAAGGAACCCGATTTATCCATGAGATAAAATATTAAAAAATGTGAAAGCATCATAATGATTATAATGATGATGATAGGGGACCTTCATAAACTCCACGCTGTTGTCCAGAAGAGCCTCACGGTGGAACAACAACAGAAAGTTCTCTTCTTCTGGTAGGATCATATTGGCGAGCTAGAGCAGACCACAACACATGGAGAAGATAATATAAAGGGTAATGCCTTAGAAATCTATTCAGGAGGTTGCCCCGAGGCCATGTCGCTTCCTCTAGTGGCTTTGTTTTTTTTTCTGGCCATGGTTTATACTTAGATTAAAAAAGCTTTTAATGTTTAAATGATGGATGGTTCTGATCTTCTTAGAGGATAATGGACAGATAAAATAAGAAGATAGAAAGTCACATAATTGTTATTATTGCCCCTGGTTCACTGAACTTTCAATTATTTTTGCTATTTTGGTACAACAACAGCCTCTGTGATTAATATTTTTTCCTTCTTTTTCTTAATACCACCATCCTACACGATGACTCACTCCTTTCCTTCAGTGAATACAAAATTTTTTCTTTTGCATTCATGTCCTATTGCTTGGCAACTGTAACTCAGATTTTTAAGGAACAACCACAACTTGACCAGATTCCACATAAGATTAGATGATGTCTTCTTTTAAGTAAAGGACAATAATAATTGTGATTGTGATTGCCACTGGCATGAACTGCACAACAGAGTATGAAATAAATGTCAACTTTTGTCTCTTTGGCTCCGTTACAGAAATCACTTTGGTCGTGATCAACTCTGTGCTACATCATGAATACAAAACTAGTCCTTTCTTCCTTTTAGGAGCCATAAAGACCTTCTGAAACATGACCATGCAAGCAGTTACCGCTTGACCTTCAACACCTAAGTGTGCATGCTTTTAGATTTCCAATGGTGCACTCAACTTATCCAGGTGAATAAGGCTACTATGATGTGGGATTTTTCTAAATAAGGTTTAAAAACCAACCCAAAATCCATGTTTTGTTCTACAGAAATCCTACTCTGGTGCATGCTTGTAGTTAGCTACCTGCACAACTAGTCGAGTTATTAAAATCTTAGTTGTGTTAGATAAGCAGTGTTTGTGATTTGAATATATACACAGCCACAGTAGTTCCTACCCCCAAAACACGTTTGCCACTATGGCAGCTGAACATTATTTTTGGAAGTAAATTACCACTCTACGTTCTACCATGCAGGAGATTAGAAGATACAAATCTTAAACAATAAACAAGATCATGTACTACTAAAAAAACTAACAAATGTGCAAAAAATCCCAGAATTTGTTGACTACCACAATGACTAAAACACTATCAATGTATCTGTCAGACCTGTTGTAAAATCACAAATCTGCTAAATAATGATTTAATGATTGGTAGACTAGTGGTCTAACCAAAAATACATAAATTAATTTATAAAAAAAAAAGCTATTATTATTCCTTAAATAGCACATTACCATAAAAATTAAGAAATATACAGTATAGTATTCTTTCTGAAGTAGCATGCTTAAAATACAAATGTGTCCAAACTATCATTATTTGTGGACTGGCAGGTTTACTAAAAACTTGAAATTTTATTATTTGGAATATGGTAGATGCTCTTATCCAGGTTTACAACGCACTTTTTACAAATGAGCAGTTGATGGTTAGGGGCCCAGCAGTGACAGATTGATGGTGCATTCCACATCATATGCTGGTGTACAAGTCACAGCTAGAGGGCAAAAACCTATTTCAAATTAAACTTTCTGTCTCTCACTGAACAATTCTGGAGCTAATCATCCGGCTGAGTTTTGCTTCAGTCTCACAATATATAAAAAATTGTTGATTAGGGTCTCACTTCCTGAATCTGCAGGCGACCATCAGCTGTAACATCGTAGGCAGACATGAACCTGGCCTTCAGCTGCTGCACCTTCTCCTCTGTTATCTTATCCTAAAGAAGCAAAGAGAAAAACAAGCTGGTTACTATGACCACTGGTCGCCTGTTTGCCCCACACACACACACACACACACACACACACACACACACACACACACACACACACACACAAAATATATAACACCAACAAATGTTTATCTACAACCACAATATCTGAATAATTATATACCTGCTTCCTTTCTTATATATTTGTTATTTGTTGATTAAAATGTTTTGCCAAATTTCTATTTTTTATGAATACACTGTCAGTACTACTGTGGTTGAGACTATGCACATGATAAACTAAATAAACATCATTACTTTAGACCAGTCATGTTGAAGATCAGACAGTTATGCTCTAAAACCTGTAAACTTGAGCCAAGCTGCAATTTTAGATTGCATAACCTAGATAATGCTAGTGTCAAACAGGGGGTTGTCATGGTAATGTTGCAATATATGATTTCTTATTGGCAATGTACCCTTATATTATATATATTATGCACATTTATTAAGGACTATACATATTCATTTTTGACAGATTTATTTTTGACTTTGATAATAAAACCCTACTCATTTGAATGTATTGAATATTTGACTGTTTGTGTGTGTGAATTAGCTAACAGCTAGCAAAGTCTTTCTAATTTGATATTTCCTGTTTCCTGTAGTTCAACCATACATTTCTGTCAAGAAGCATGCTTATCTTTTAACAGATCTGTGTCATGTTTGATGCAGGGGACTCATGTAGTGACAAAAATAAAATTATAAACTAAAAAATACAAATAATAAAGCACATGCTGAACTCATCACAATTACACATCATCATAATTTCATCTAATCAATTCCGAACAGCTCCACCAAATCAGATCATCAGAACATCAGCAGGAGTTTGTGCAGCAGTAGAGGTGAGATAATGAACATTTTGTTTATCTTGATAGAGCTGACTACAAAAGCTTGTGCACCCTTATTTTACTTAGGCTACTTCGGCATCAACAAGACACAATATAATGACAAAAGTATTGGGACACCTGATTTTCCCAGTCATATATGGTGCTTTTCCAAACAGTTACCACAAAGTTAGAGGCACACAATTATATAGGATGTCTTATGATGTAGTAGCATTACATTTTTCCTTAAATTAGTAGACTAAAACCTGTTCCAGCATGGCAATGCCCCTGTGCACAAAGGCAGCTCTATGAAGAAATGGTTTACATGGGTTGGACTGGAAGATCTTGAGTGGCTGCTATAGAGTTTTCTTCTTAACCATAATTCATCTTTGGAATGAATTTAAATGCTGATTGCACCCCAGACCTCCTCACCCTATAGAAGTACCTGATGATACCAATGCTCTAGAATGAGCACAAATCTATACAACCAAACTCCAAAATCTAGTGGAATATCTTTCCAATAGAGTGGATGTCATTACCATTATATGGGGACTAAATGTGTAATATAAAGTTCAAAAAGTACATACGAATCTTAGAGTATGTGTCCACAAATGTTTGTCCATATAGTGTATTTAATGTTTGTTTCTGGTCAACACTCTCTTAGCAGCTGTTAAAGGTACATTTTGCAGGTTAAGGGTGTGTAAAGCCATTTTCCTGATTCTCATTTTTTCTTAAATCATACTATTTGAGGGTTTGAAGTTGTTAAAGCTTGCATTAATTCTGATTAATAAAATAATTAATAAAATATTTTAACATGCCAGAGGGGGTATAACCTTTTGAGCATGTTTGTACAGAGAACTGGCAGACTATGTAGTAACAACAAAAAAAAAAGTAAAAAAAAAAAAGAAATCAGTTCTGTAATGTATAATAATCTATAAACTAAAGGGAAAGGTGGTCAAAACTTGCACCTGACTATCTTTATAAAAATAGAGGATTCATTTTAGTATTTTTGTAACGTACCCCAGGTCCCAGTTTTATCAGAAGGTGGCGAAAAAATGCATCTAGCTCGTTCCCTTCAATGTAGCCATTATCTGAAACACACAAGAGAACATCTAGAGTTCAGTCATTTAATAATTCTTTAAAAAAATTTTTTTAGAATCTTTATATTCTCACCATCTGCATCAAAGTGTTGCCAGATGCGCAGAAATCCTGCAGCATCCAGTTGGTCCAGAGCGCAGTCCATGTCCAGAGGTGAAATTTGTTATTTTTACAGAGAGGAAATAATGAACTATAGTGGAGGAAGTAATAGAATTACACTGCTGTTTCACCCACCGAGAGTCTGAGCTAAGTGGGAGGGTGAACTAACCACTAACTGTACAACTCTATCTCCACCCTCCTCCCCCTCTCTCTCTCTCTCTCTTTCTCTCTCTATCTCTCTCTCATGTTTTTCTCCCTCTAGGGCAGCATGTTTGAGTGTATATGTGTGTGTGTGTGTGTGTGTGTGTGTGTGTGTGTTATCCATTATATACAACAGAACCATCATATTGAGAATCCATTATTATAATAAACATTAACTTTACATTCAGTCTATAGATAGATAGATGGATGGATGGATGGATGGATGGATGGATGGATGGATGGATGGATAGATGGATGGATGGATAGATAGATAGATAGATAGATAGATAGATAGATAGATAGATAGATAGATAGATAGATAGATAGATAGATAGATAGATGTGTATTTCTTTGTTTGTTTGTTTGTTTGTTTATTATCCTGCACACTGTGAAGTTAAGAGTTGAGTTTAGTGTCACTTTGGCACCATCTAGTGTCAGTTCCCTGTGTGTGTGTGTGTGTGTGTGTGTGTGTGTGTGTGTGTGTGTGTGTGTGTGTGTGTGTGGTGTTTTTGTAAAGTACCCTTGACTGGACAGCTAGTGACTGATGGTCCACACTAAAACATAAATCCCACATTGCAGGCAGAATAAGCCCACAGAAAAAAAAGAAAGAGAGGGAGAGATAGAGACAGAGACGCACAGAGAGTCCGCCAGTTGGCAGGGACTCTAATGGGGGCACACGGATGGAGAGGAGAGAGAGAGAGAGAGAGAGAGAGAGAGAGAGAGAGAGAGAGAGAGAGAGAGAGAGAGAGAATACACCTCCTTTACCTATGACTCCCAGACTGTGATGACAATAAAGTACTAATTACTCACTCCACATACAGCGGCGTGTCTACGCACAAGCACACAAAGTTTTGGAACCTCTCCTAAAATTACCTGTAAAACAGTTTGTGGAATCTTATTTGTTTCCTGGAATAAAGTGAAGGTAAATATAAATGTTATTACTTTTTCAGCACCTTGTATTTTTTTTACTGCAGCTAACAGTAACTTTACTGCACCATAAGCACCTCAGTTAGAGGACATGGACTAAATTTGAAAAAAAGAAAAACTTAAAACTTAAAAACTCAGAACAGAACCTTTTTCTGTTAATATCTTACTTGTTTCTTGAGTGACACTTGTGAATGCTCTTTTGTTTTAAGTTTACTTTTTATTGTAAAGCAAGTTGTAATCGGTTCATAATACAAGGTGTTTTATACAAAGTTTTATACAATATAGAGTGACATGGAGGGAGAGAGATTAATATGTTATGATAAAAGTGGCAGGCGGTCAGGGCCAGCAAAGCGTTCTCTGCTGGCCTAAACACTATCAGAAGCATTGACCTACATTTACTACCTAAATTCTAATATTTGTTCCATGACATTGTATTAATTTATTCCCAACTGTTTATTTTCTTCATCTTGTAGAGTTTCTCTTGGCTACACTGCTTCCAGTACGTGTATGTGGAGGTTAGATTTTTTGTCCAATCAGATTTCAGCCTCTATGTTCTGCCATGTCAATCTAATCCGCCCAGGGCCTGCAAAGTCTATACTGCTGGCCTTTTTACCATAGGTTCTTTAAAAAAATAGCTCTGTTTCTTTAACCAATCAGATTTTAAATTCACCTCACAGGGCTAGCTAGCTAGAACAGAAAAGTTCGACTGGTAAAACACGTCTGTAGCTCTGCAAATATGAATACATCTGAATTAGACTTTTTTATGCCTATGGAGGAAGACAAATTGATTTGGTCTCGGACATACGTAAAAAAAAAAAAAAAATTTCAAGAAAAGCTAGACATCGTGAGAAGAGGTCGGCCAACCCCGAAGCTAGCTCGCTTGTCTCAGCCCAGGAAAGGGTTTGTTCTCCACTTCCAGACCAGTGAATGTGAGCAGTACCACTGGCTTACAGCCTCTGAGGAGCGGTGCAAATTATGAGTATGCATCTCTGGTCAGTAGGTTGTATTTTATCAAAATATTAATGTTTTTGTCTTGTTATTAGACAAATATTGATTCTGAACTGCTCCAGATGATGTAGGTGCACAGTTGCGGTTGTAGTGTAGAGGTTTGGAGTTGTCTTAATGGGGTTACTTGCTTTAGTTAAACGGTATTCACCCTCCATCTGTGAAATGTCTCTCTGTAGTGCCACGCGTTGGTATATTGCGTTTTTGTATAGTATTGGTGGTTTCTATAATTGGGACGTGATAGTGGTGGTCTTAAGAGGTGGATTAAGTTGGGTCCGTCCCCACTGAAGTCCTAGGTACCAAATGCACGGCCTGCCACTGTATGATAATCATTTAATATAATATTTATATTTTACAATAAAATTATAATAATATATTATTAATATAATACCAATAATATAAATTATAATTAGTGTAAGTATTTGGAAATACCCAAGCGGGTGCCTTTGTTTGAGCGGTACGGTAAACAGATGACCAATCAGAGTACAGGATGGATCTCATGAATTTCATGATGATAATGAGAGCAATATGAAGTGGGTGATAAATAGATTGTTGTACCATACATAAATAAATGTACTGGTAGATTGTTGTACATGAAAATATGACATCCCCATAAAATAAGCCGCATCTTTTGAAGCAAAGATTAATACAAGACCCGGTCTTATTTTCAGGGAAACACAGTAGTACATTTTATTGTAAATGACTTTGTTAAAGGCTTAATATAAAAGGTGTTTTATTAATAATCGTTTGATTGCTTGACTGATTGATTGAATTACACTACATGGACAAATGTGTTTGGACACCTGGCCATACAATTCATGTTAGATTTAAGTCTGCTTGTGAAGATTTGAACTCATTCAGCTACAGGTGTGTTAGTAAAGTCGGGTACTGATGTAGGATGAGGAGGCCTGGTGTGCAGTTAGTGTTCCAATTATCCCAAAGGTGTTTAACAGGGGTGAGGTCAGAGCTCTGTAGAAGGCCATTAATGATCATCCACTACAAATCATGTAAAGCATATATTCATGGAGCTGGCATAGCATAGGTTTGGGTCTCCTAGTTCAAGTGAGGGGAAAATGCAATGCTACTGCATCCAAAGACATCGCTTATAATTGGTTGCTTCAACTACTGCAATAACAACCACATATGGCTGTAAAAGAAATTTTAATGCCCCAATACTTTTGTCCATATAGCTTTGAGCTGAGGCTGTACTTTTAGCTCCATCTAATGGACGAAAATATGTCAAGATCAAAATAAATAACACCAGAAGCCGATATAAATGGGCTGCATAAACTTCTGCAATAAACACACTACACCACAAATGTGTAAAATCAGTTTTAATCCGATCGATAGAAACGTGTCCGCAAAATCAAACGTCCACAAACTACAGAGAGCACGAGTGAAACATTAGTTCAAACGAGATCAAAATACTGTCATGAAAAAAAGAGCTGATTTTAAAAGATCACATGATACATTATATATTAACACTGATCAGCATACATACAACAATCAGTTCATCTTAAACCATTCAGGAAAAAAAAAAAATCATTCATATCAACAACATGTACATCTTACAGGACAAGGAAAGCCTGCTGTTAAAAAAACAAAAAAAAAAACAAATGATGAAAGCACCAACTCTTTTTGAGTTGAATGTGCTTTAATACCTTTAATCGTGGGCATTAAATTAAACCTTTAAATACACCAGGAACAATCAAAACCACAATTTCTGAAAAAGAAAAAAAAAAATTTTGAAAAATAAAGAACTTGAAAAGTGTCCTTATTAAAAAAATATTTTATTAACACGAGTCTGGAAATGTACTGAAGTGCAGATGAAACATCAACATTTATGCGTGGTCAGTTATCAGTCGTTCCTTCTTGAAACACAGAGTGCAAAACTTTCGAAATCTCGACTATTTTATTTTTCACAAAGTGATTTTCTTTTTGTCATTTTTCAGATGCTTTATGTTCAGATTTCTTGCTTGATGTTTATGAAATGGTGTGTATGACAAAAATCTACTTTCAATTTTTTCTAATTACATTTGAATGTATTTAAATAACATTTTCTGCATGTTCACAGCTCACATTGGAACTCATCATAGGAGCTACATTTGTTCGTGTTTAAGAATTTTCTTGTTATTTCAATTTAATACAAAATTAAATTACTGTAACTGTGTTCTTAGTTGTAGAGTAAGACCTTGAGACCTGACAGTGTATGTGTAAATACACACACACACACACACACACACACACACACGAAAGTTTGGAAGAGAAAGATGTGATATGTGGCAGAAAAAGAAAAAGAAGACTGGATCTAGGATTATAATAAAAAGTAAAGCCTGGTTTTACAGGATTATTAACAGCCAGGAGAGTTTGTTCACTCATTACTATAACTCAGTTTTTTTTTTTTGATCAAAATTAATTCTTAGTCTGATCTTAACTCATTGCAAATAGAGAAATCACTCATCCCTATATCAGATTCTTAATGCACAGAAGAATAAATACAGGATAAACAGAATATAGAATCTTAAATCTTAAAAATATGTCCAATCTGATCAATGATCATCTTTTTTAAATGAAAGAAAATCATTATAAATAAATCCAAGTCTGAGCCTAGATGAATTATTTATCATAAAACTGGTCTGAACTTAATCAACAAAATTAAGGAAAAATATTCCTGGAATACCATAAACTGGAGTAGTCTGATCCCAGATCACCTTGAACTGAATGTGCCTAATGCCAGACCACAATTGACCAGAGAAAAACAAAGGATTAAACACCATATAAGTGGAATTATAGAGATGGATACGATCCCAAATCTGATTTTGGGTCAAAAAAGGGAGAAGTCTAATTCTAATTTAAGATGAATAATTCAGGAAGTATTTGATCTTAGATGTGAACTCAAGTCACAGCCAAAGTCAGATCTACCATGTGTAATCTTGGATCAGTTTTCCTGTATTTCTTAAAAATGTCGTCTGAGAAACAGCAGGCAGATACACGACAAACATGCATTATGACTTTAAAAAGCAGGACACCGAAATGTTAAATCTGATCTCTTACAGTATGTGGAGTCTGATCTATTCATCATAAACCACAGACTAAAAAGTCCTGACAAACACATACACACACACACACACACACACACACACACACACACACACACACACACACACACACACACACACACACACACACACACACAAAACTGAGAAATCTTTTGTACTTATTATGTTTGTTTTGTTGAAAGGATAATTAAACATGCACATAGTATGAGAGAAGCCGTCAGTGTCCTGCTTGGTCTGATCACAGTATAGTGGAGCTCTAAGGCACAAGGGCAGGAGAAAATTGCCCCCTAGTGTCGGTGCAGAAATGAGAGATCGTTCAAAGCTTTAACAGTGTTTCAGCCCTAATTAGCAAAATAGTGAGGAGGATATTAACACAAGACACGTCATACGGCAAAATCTTTCCTGTCCGGGGTGAAGACACCAGATCAGAGGTTATGGAAGAATTGAAGAAGTGTGTATTATGAAAACACACACAAACACACACTTGTGTATCCAAGAAGAATGCATAAGTACTGTTAACAGTCTTGATTCCTAAAACAGGCGAAAACCCAAAGTGTTGTGGTCTCTCTCTCTCTGATGTTATATAAAAATAAAATCTTTATCTGCTTCCTCTCCAGAATCTGCCGATTTGCTGCTCTGGCTCGAGTCCTTGTCCTTCTCGGCAGATTTGTCCTTGACTTTTGACCCGCTTTCATCTGAGCTCTGCTGGTTTGAGCTTGAGGTTCTTCTTACTGCAGTCCAAAAAACGTGCCGGAGAAAATTATTAGCAAATAACAAATCTTATACAATTTACATAAAATAAAACAGCATTATCTTTATAACAGCAACTCTCAAACACTACAAAACTAATATCAATCATATGGTTTTATTCTAGATTTGATTAAAGTGTGTATTTTCAAAACATTAGTTTGGTGTTACTTTACACAAGAAAGTACACATCAATGTGTACATCGTAAGCAGTATATTCTTGTCAGGGTGCCCCCACTTAACACAGAGTTGACAAAAAAAGGCCAAGTACAAATACAGCACAATCATCACAAAGACAAAGAGTAATGTTCCAGCTAACACTGGGACACAAACCGTTAAAGCGCATCAAGTGTCCTTTTTGTTATCTGAAACAAGGTCAAAGATAAGTCTGATTAGTCAACAGGGACAGTGGAGTCATAGTGAATCAGACTTGTCTTTGACCTAATAAATGTTAAATGATTAGAACTAAAAATTGCTGAAATGGGGTATGAGAGGTGAAAGTTCAGAGATGAGAGATCTAACCAGGTCTGGAAAGGGACGTCCTGCGCTCTCGCTCGGTCTCTGCCTCCTCTGCGGTGTGTGCTGCTGTTTTCTCCAGCTCAGGCTCCAGTTTATATACGCTAGCATCTCCACCACTCATATCCACTGGGGAGAGGATCAGCGCTTGGTTTAGCCTTTACCCTCATTCATCAGATTATCTTGAGGTTTGATTTTTTTTCATTATTTAACCTTATTCTTACTTTCTTCTTCATTTATCAGATGCTCATTTGCCCTAATCAGACTTCCTTAATTTGACTCTCTTCAGCTCTTTATCATCTGATATTCAACCAGATATTGTCCCAAAGCAGATTTACAGAAACGAATAATTCTGAACATACATTTTTAAATGAATAAATTGGTCCCTATACATTAAACACGAGTGATCGATCCAATCCAATAGCAACAGCAGAATAGAAAAACTCCCCTGAGGTATGAGGAAGAAATCTTGAGAGGAACCAGACTTAAAAGTGAACTCATGCTCATCTGAGTGACACAGACTGTCTATTCATTATAGACAATTCATTTATTGTTGAGGTTATCAACTGTTCAATGATGGATACTTGAGGGTGTGGCAATTGTGGCCCAGAGTCATTGTAGCAAACTGTTTATATTAATTACAGTCCGAATTCACCTTCATGGTACTGGAGCTTAATCCTCCACAATGGTCTCTTGAATATGACTCTCTTTAGCTCTTAATCAGACTCTAATCCTGTAGGGTTTTGTAGTCTGTATGAGATGCTGATGGAGCTGTGGCAGATGGTAGATGTTATGAGTCAATTGACAAAACAAACATAGTGACTTGGGTGAAAACATGGGAAGACAGACGTGAAACAAACACATGAAAGCAACTGGGGAAAAAAAATGGACTACTACACTGTACTATAGCTACAGGTTTGTAATTAAGATTATTAATAATGTAATTAGTGTTCTACCTTCCTGAGTGGAGTTCTTGGAGCCTGGAGTGCTCTGTGGAGGATTTAAGGATCCGTCCTTGTCCCAGGGCACTTTCCGAAGTGCAGGTGGAACTTTCTGTCCTCCTCCAGAAGACTCTGAGCTTTCGTCTGGAGAAGAACCAGTGTAAAAACGTGAGAGTAATATATATAGCAATGCATATGCTGTACTTCATACAGCATGTGTGTGTAAATGATTTAGAGTGTACCCATGTTGCGTGTGCTGCTGCTGCGGGGTTTTTGTGGAAGTGCCGGTCGAGGGCCTAGGCTAGGTTTAGCACTCTGAATTGGAGGTTTGGGACTTGTTGGCGTTGGGCCTGACCCTCGGCTTCTCTGTGCTGGCTCGGGTTTAGCATCTCCACCAATCCGAGGAATCCTGTCAGGGAGAGTCACAGTACTGCTGACTTCCACCTTACTCTGACCTGGAGAACCACAGAGAGAGAGAGAGCTGTAACACATACAATAGAGTCTCACAACATTAACTCAAAGGTTTTTTAAATTATGAATAAACACATAAGAGATAAACTTAATTGGACTGCTTTATAAACTAAACATTGTAATTTTTTTTTTATCAAGCTAGTTCTGTAAAGCTGCTTTGGGACAATGTCCATTGAAGTGCTCTACAAATAAAACTGAATTGAATGCTTTAAGGTATTAACTTTCTAACCAGCACATCTGTGATAAGGCTAATCTGTAGTGTTTACCATATACTAACACCCTGCAGAATTTTTGGTTTTGTCCATCTTCACATATACGGTCCAAAATTTTAAATGCTATAAATAATATTAGATATAGATAGAGAATATCACTCCACAGACCCTTATTGACATACAATTTGTCATGGACATGAATTCACGATCAAATATATCAATGTTAAGCAACATTGTAATAAAGATTAAATGTAAATTGTTTTAATATGGACAACCGAGAAATCAAAAGTTCTGCACGCTGCTGGGCAGAGAATCTTCACCTGATGTAGGTCCGTCTGGCTTCTCTGGACTTGATGAGGAGTCAGAGATCTGGCATTAGAGGCGTAAATAAGAACATTAGAGAGTGATGTTATGACAAAACAACAAATATCCAGTGTTTTTCTATGTCTTTACACTGTCTATGTGTAAGACAGCAAAAAGCGAACTAGCTAATGTATTAGCATCACATTAGAAAATGCAGAAACTCAGTAGACAGTAACTCATTTTATAAAGCTTCCTGAAGGAACTTGGCTCCCAGAAAAAGGTGATCAATCCAGATACATTTCCAATAAACTCTCTCTGGCTCATTATAAAAGATCCTCCTGACATGATGCCAGATGGATGCACGGAGCTTTAGGTGAGCACAGTGAAATTTTTAGCTGACAAAGGCCTGGCAATCCACAGTCTCCTTCTATGTATTGATTTTTATGTAATGAAAAAATGCATTAAATATATTAAATGCATCCTGCCAATATTTGAGTGTTCCACTACATCTTCTACTTTAGCAATGCCATTAAATATTTTGCATGACTAGGGTGTACACGTGTTAATTTAACATCAACCCACTTTGTTTCATAGTGTTAGGACATTACAAATCTTTAATAAAATGCATGGTAATTAATTTGAATATAGACTGCAGTTCGGACGATAACTTCCAGATGGCGCCATGTTTTTTTTTTTTTCTTTTTTAAATGCAGTCCGTCTGGAAAGTATTCACAGCGCTTCACTTTTTCCACATTTTGCCATGTTAAAGCTTTATTCAAAATTGGATTAAGTTCTTAATTTTTATAATAAAAAAATATATATTTCATGTACACAAGTATTCAGAGCCTTTGCTCAATACTTTGTTGAAGCACCTTTGGCAACAATTACAGCCTTAAGTCTTGTTGAGTATGATTCTACAAGCTTGGAACATCTTTTTTTTCGGGTAGTTTCTCCCATTATTTTTTGTAGAACCTATAAATCCTATCAGGTTGTATGGGGCATGTCATTGCACAGCCATTTTCAGATCTTTCCAGAGGTGTTCAATCAGGATCAAGTCTGTGAATGTCTTTAAGTGCCCAGCCAGAGCCCAGAGTTTACCGTAGACACTCCTTTGTTATCTTGACTGTGTGCTTAGGGTCATTGCCCTGTTGGAAGATGAACTGTCGCCACAGTCTGAAGTCCAGAGCTGAAAAGTAGTTGGTATTGGCCAGGTGATCAGCAGTACCTGGTTTCCCCCAGACTTGACACTTGGTATTCAGGCCAAAGAGTTACATTTTTGTTTCTCATGGTCCGAGAGTCCTTCAGGTTCCTTTTAACAAGCTCCAGTGCTTTTTACTGAAGAGTAGCTTCTGTCTGGCCACTTGACCATACAGGCTTGATTGGTGGAGTGCTGCAGAAATGGTTGTTCGTCTGGAAGGTTCTCCTCTCTCCACAGAGAAACACTGGAGCTCTTTCAGAATGACCATAAGGTTCTTGGTCACCTCCCTGACTAAGGACCTCCCCCGATCGCTCAGTTTTGCCAGGACGGCCCGTTCTAGGAAAAGTCCTGATGGTTTCAAACTTCCTCCATTTACGAATGATGGAGGCTTCAATGCTGCAGAGATTTTTCTGTACCCTTTCCTGGATCTGTGCCTCAAGACAATCCTGTCTCAGGGTGTCTGAGTTTCATGGCAAAGGCTGTGAATACTTATTGTCAGGATTTTTTTTTTTTTTTAATAAATTTGCAAAAAAAAAAAATAAAAATAAAAAATTTATTTCACGTAGTCATTATAGGGTATTTTTGTAGAATTATACAGAATTATATAAAATGATTTAATGAATTTAATCCATATTGGAAAAAGTCTAACATAAAATGTGGAAAAAGTGAAGCGCTGTGAATATTTTCTGAAATCACTGTAAAAAAAAAAAAAAAAAAGCTCTAGTGTTTGCTCTAAATAAAAATTAACCAAACTATTAAGCAAAAGTGATGAATGTATAATATAAATACAGTAATTATTCTGCTAATTCAGGACCATTTATGACCTCATCACACCTTGGCTCTCTTCTCCTGCTTGGCCTTCATCTCAGCAAGCAGGCCAGAGCCCATCACCTGGACTCCATATTCTGGCGTCTTCAGTTCCTCAGAACGCTCTGAACTGCTGCTGCGCTCTGAACGTAATGACTGGGACTTGGCTTTAGGAGACAAGGGTTCATCTGCAGCTTGGGGAACTGGAGATAGTGGTGGCACTGAAGTGGAAATCTTCTCCTTGTCTTTCTCCTTGTCCTTTTCCCTGTCTTTCTCTTTGTCCTTCTCCTTGTCTTTGTCCTTCTCCTTGTCCTTGCCTGAACGGGATTTGATGAGGTTTAGAAAGCCCCCTTTGCGCATATCACGTTTCCTTTCAGCATCTAGGGAGTCTGAGGCTTTCAAAGACAGCTTCCTGATGTAGATAAGCAAGAGAAGATCAGTATAGAAAGAAAGAGAAAAGTAATAAAAAAACATGGCCGATAAAAAAAATGTAAATGGGAAAAACAAAAACAAAACAAAAACAAATTGAGGAAAAACCAATTTAAATTATTCATTCTTGCTTATATTCCTTCTAAAAACAAATGTACCTTCTGCATTTATATTGGTATGGAACTGCAGTTTTAAGAACTTGTGCATACTAAAACAATTTTTATCTAAGTTCAATTTGTTATCATGTTTCATCAGTGAACAAAGTACTGACTTGTCCATCTTGGTCACTTTCTTAGAGAAGAACTCATCCACACCCTCATCCACCCTTCCCATTAGGCCATTCTGTTCTCCATCCTGAGATGGCATTCTGCAGACCTGCTGTTAGGAAAAAGCAAAGAAAATGTCTTCCAAAGATTGCACTACAGAAATGCTTATATGACTTGACCAGATAATAACAATTTAATAATAAAAATAATGTATACATTTAATTTAATTTAATAAGAAATATACAAAACAAGTTGAAATAATTGGAAAAAAACATACAGGTTTAGAACTTGGATTTTTTTTTTGTTAACTAATTTAAGGGAAAATCAACCCAATCAAAAAGGTCAATAAACAAAAGAAATTCAAAAGCATAAGTGAGGTCACTCACAGGAACCTTGCTCGAATGGGTCTTTTTGTTCCTCTTGGGTCGTAATTTGGTGTAATGGTGGAGTTTCTTGGCTTCCTCGGATGGAAGCTCTCCTGCAACTGCTGGCGGCTTTTTGTCCAGTTTGGCAGTAGGTAAAGGGTCCTCGACATGGATTGGAACATTCTCAAGAGCCTTGTCCAGGTCAAACTCCATCTCTAATAAACAGGATGAACCAATGAAGAACCTCAGACCTGAACAGTTACTCTTTTCAATTAAAAACAACTGACCAATTCCTTTATCATTAAACAATTTATATATATATATATATATATATATATATATATATATATATATATATATATATATATGTATAAAAATAATGTTACATTACACACACACACAAAATTTCAAAACTACATGGCTCTGTGTGAAAAAGTAATAACTGGTTGGGCGCCTTAGCAGCAACAACTGCAATCAAGCGTTTGCGATAACTTGCAATGAGTCTGTTACAGCTCTGTGGAGGGATTTTGCTCCACTCATCTATGCAGAATTGTTGTAATTCAGTCACATTGGAGGGCTTTCGATCATTAACTGCTTTTTTAAGGTCACGCCACAGCATCTCAATAGGATTCGTGAGGACTTTGACTAGGCCACTCCAAAGTCTTCATTTTGTTTTCTTCAGCCATTCAGAGGTGGACTTTCTGGTGTGTTTTGGATTATTGTCCTGCTTCAGCTTGAGGTCATGAACAGATGGACATTCGCCTTCAGCATTTTTTGGTAAACATCAGAATTCATGGTTCCATTTATCATAGCAGGTCTTCCAGGTCCTGAAGCAGCAAAACAGCCCCAGACCGTCACACTACCACCACCATATTTTACTTATGGTATGATTTATTTTTTCTGAAATGCAGTGTTACTTTTACACCAGACGTAATGGGACACACACCTTCAAAAAAAAAGTAAAATTTTTGTCTCGTCAGTCCACAGAGTATTTCCCCCAAAAGTCTAGTGTATTATTAAGATGTTTTCTTGTAAAACAGAGACGAGCCTTTAGGTTTTTACTCAGCAGCTTTTTTTCCACTTGGAACTCTGCCATTTTTGCCCAGTCTCTTTCTTATGGTGGAGTCATGAACACTGACCTTAACTGAGGCAAGTGAGGCCTGCAGTTGTTTGGATGTTGTTGTGGGGTCTTTTGTGACCTCTCGTATGAGTCGTCGCTGTGCTCTTTGGGGTAATTTTGGTCGGCTGGCCACTCCTGGGAAGTTTCTCCACTGTTCCATGTTATTGTTATTTGTGAATACTGGCTCTCACTGTGGTTCACTGGAGTCCCGAAGCTTTAGAAACGGCTTTATAACCTTTTTCAGACTGATAGATCTCAATTACTTTATTTCTCATTTGTTTCTGAATTTCTTTGGATCTCGGCATGATGTCTCGCTTTTGAGGATCTTTTGGTCTACATCACTTTGTTCTATTTAAGAGATTTCTTGATTGTGAACAGGTGTGGCAGTAATCAAGCTCACCAAATGCTCTGGAGACAGGCCTCAGCATCCGGCTATGAATGCTCTTCCTTTTTGACTTTGGAGTCATCTAGGAAAAGTATAAAAAAAAAAAAAAAACAGTCAAGTTAATTAGTCAATTCCTAATTTTCAGTTCCCCAGTCCCCTAGATTTGTTGCATTTTCTGCTACAGGCTGTTAGCTTTCCTTGGATTACAAATATTCACAAATCATTGAGGCTCCTGAAAGAATCCCTAGAATACTGGACACCTATGAATGGAATACATACTGTATGCCATGGCACCTTAAAGCTATATTAAAATTGTCATTTCACCAATCACCATTTTTGAAAAAGTTGAAAAAACCTAGAAAACCCAGAAAAAAACAGAAACAGCAACTCAAAATCAAACCAGGTATTCAGGAGCTTTGAGGCAGGAACAACGCCTGCTTTACTAATATACTGCTCTAAATGGCTAAATACAAATGGGGCATGTCCTGTTTGATTCGAGCTTTTATGGATGTTGGAATATTTTTAAACTAAATATGTAGTTGCTATAATGCAGGTCTTTTGCATATTTTGTAGTGCTGAGGTTCTTTATTAAACTTCATAAAAATACAAAATAAATAAAACAAGTTGGCACAATCATTTTCCCTCTGGCTCAAACTGTCTTCATTATCAACCCACGAAGGAGAAAAGCGATAGAGTCCTCAAATAGGGAAAAGAGAGAAAGAGAGTGACTGTGAAAGAGAAAGAATGTTGTGAATGTGACTGGGAGGAGGCTCTGAACAACTCTGTGTGCTTCTTTGTGCTAGTAACTATAGCGAGGGGTGAGAGACATTCGCAGTGAGGAAAAGAAAGAAAGAGCATGAGTGGAAGAAAGAGGGATATATTGGGGGGCAGCTTGTACTTACACTGGTGCAGCACAAAGTCTCCATGAAGCAAATAATTAAGGGGTAAAAAAAGAAAAGCGGGAAGAGAAGAAAAGAGAAGAAAAGAGCAGAAAGAGAAGTAAAAAGCTCAGCTGTTCCAGAAATAAGAGAATTGCAGAATGAGAAAAAAAAGAAAAACAATGAAAATCAAACAAAAAAACTCAGAGTAGCTTATGCACATGAGCACCAAGGTCCTTTTCAAGAACTTAACCATCCATGGAGGGAAAATGTACACACAGGATGGACATATTCAGATTAAGACACCAACAGAAATGCTTTCCGAAATGTAAATGGTTTCGTTAGCTTTTTTTGAAATTATTAAAAAACTCCCTTTCGGCTTCTCCCATTAGGGGTCGCCACAGCGGACCATCCGCATGTTTGATTTGGCATGTTTTTACGCTGGATGCCCTTCCTAACGCAACCCTCCCAATTTATCCAGGCTTGGGACCGGCACTAAGGCTTGTGCAACCCAAATGGCTGGGGTTGGTTCCCTGACAGAGGATCGAACCCAGGCTGCAGCGGTGAGAGCGCCGCATCCTAACCAATAGACCACCAGGGAACCCTTGAAATTCATAAAAATTGTTCCAAAAAATCCAAAAAATGCTAACTATTTAAAAAACTAAACACTATCCCTACTCTAACTTTCTCAGTTCATAATAATTTCACGTTTTTGTTCATTTTAATGTTAATATTTACACCAAAAAAATATCTTCTCAGTGACACAAAAGCAGATATGAACATGTCTGCCCTGTTGCTATGTCTGACATCTATGCACTGCTGAAACAGCAATTGCAACAATGTAATTTGTTTAAGAGGATAGAAAGCTGCATGTAAAAGATGCACAATCACTTCTCATAGTTTACTCCAACTCATACATTATTTGCTAAATTAGATTTATTTTTATACAGTTTTTATAACTGTTGGGACTTGATCTTCAACCTTCTTGTCATGGAAAAAGAGTCTAAACCATGGAGCTACCACAAGGATAAAAGCTGAGCTTCTCACCATCCCTGATGGATAGAATGAACATGGGAAGAAAACAACAGAGAGCATGTTGGCCAATAAACATGATGTGACCAAAGACTGATACAAGAATTTACACAGTGGACCCAGGAGTTTTCTGGACCTCTCTAAATTTTAGTACATTTTACATTTACAGCATTTGGCAAACACCCTTATTCAGAGCAACGTACAATTATCTCATTCATACAACTGAACAGTTGATTGTTAAGGGCCTTGCTCAAGGGCCCAACAGTGGCAGCTTGGTGGTGGGATTTACCCTCAACCATCAGAATATTATATACTGAATTCTAAAATTCCTCTAATTAGTCAACTGGACTGTTTCAAAACAATCACCACCAGCTTCTGGAGCACCACTAGGAGATGAGACACTCACCATGCATGTCTCAAGATAATCCAGCCTCTCAGCTTCCAGCAGCTCCATGGTGTTCCGTTTGGAGGCTCTGACCTCGGAGACATCCATGTCCAGGGACTCCTGTTGTACAAGCGGGCGCCCTTTTCTCACTAGGTGCTCCGCCTGATGGGCCCAGAGAACATATAAGAACCCCTTTGGCAATACCCAACATTAATTTAAAGCATAAAGTGATACCACGTGGATGACATGCATACCACCACAATAATTTCAATGATTTGCTTACATAATACCAGTGGTGGACAGTAATGAATTAAATGTAATATGTTACTTTAATTAAGTAGCTTTTCGTGTATCTGTACTTTACATAAGTACTGTATTTCTTATTGGGGAGACTTTTACTTTTAACTTCACTACATTTCAAAGTCAAATATTTTAACTCAACTAAATTTTGCAAAATCAGTCACTCCTTTCTATTTATGAGCAGATAAAAACTTAACTGGTCCAATTACAATAGAGCACGTTCTGCTTTTAACTTTAAACAGCATCTTGCCCGGGAACGGCACAGGGAATCCATGAAAAAAAATAATAATAACTGGCTCATTTGCACAGTTGCTTTGATTATTAGATCACGTCACGGTAAATGAACCTGGTCAGGATTTGGAGTGTGCACCCACTGCCCAGAGAAGTTCCCTCACTTACACTCAGAAAGGAGAGGCGGGGGTTGGGTGATGTCACATCAATAAGGAGAGCTGAATCCAAATTCTAATTATGGATGACTTAAAAGTCTAAATGCTCAGGATCCCAATTCACTCATCTCATTACGATGATTGTATAAGCTAATGCATTTAATGAAATAGCCTAATAACTATATATCACTTAGGTTATGCTGTGTTGCACTTATTGATTTGGTACGTTTAATTGAGGTGATGTCATAAAGGATTTCTGTGATTGTACTGAAAAGGTCCTGAACTGAGTTCAGTAAGGAGAATCTCCAGTACAGCTTAAAGGCTAAGGATTTAAAAGACATATGATAAGGATATAGATGTTGTATGTATCTTATGGTTACATGTAGCCAAGGAGTTTATGGTTCCTGGTTCTAAGAGTTTGATCAATTGTGCACAATGACAAGTGTATTTAATTGTGCAATAAATGTATCAAGGGTAAAATTTATACATAAAAGGGAGCTTGCAGAAATGTCTGCAAATTTGTGGACTGCTCGGAGAATATGTCTTACTCATCCAGTGACTGAAGCTAAAGCAGAGAGGAGTTTTTTTTTAAGCTGAAACGAATCAATGGTGGAGACGTTGGTTCATTGCGTGGTTCACCCAGGGTGGCATTCAAGCTGGAACCGCCATTGTCGCTTGCTTGCCGAACATTATAGCCATAATAAATCATAGTATTTGGATACATAAGTACATTTAAAGGCAAATACTTTTGTATTTTTAATTAAGTTTAAAGGACCGCTTTTATTTTTACTGGAGTCATATTTTACGTACTGCATCTCTGCTTTTAGTACATGATGTGTACTTCGTCCACCACTGCATGTTACAACATTCTGCATTGTTAAATGCAACAATATATGAATAAAAAGCTTAACATCATACTTTAATACATAATTACAGACTTTTTTTAATCATTGGCGATACTATGGTATAAGCACTGGGACCCATACCTCCACAAAATCCACTCACCAGTGTACTCTGAGAACAAGAGAGAGCTTCCAAAATTTCATCCACAATTCGGTCGGAGAGAAATGAAGCCAGACTCAACTTCACTTCACTGCAAGACAAAAAAAAGAATATGTTAATTATGAAACACACATTCACATGTACATACCTTCCTAAGTACCAATGATCATGAAGTAAAAAGATTGCGTGATCTTTGGAGATATTTATTCACAGACCCCACAGTTAGGCAAAGATACAGTTCCATCACAAGGAATCATAATCCTTGTGCTACAATCATATCTGAGAGATGATGGCATACTAAAGGCTAGAAAAGTGAACAGTGCAACCTCGATACTCGCAACCTATATACGTCATAATTCTGCCTGAAAAAATTCTTAAAGAAAAAAAATTCTTAAAGAAAATATCAAACCAGATCATGTGAATGCCAGTTCTGGATAGTTTGGCTTTATTAAAAAAAATGAACAATGATGATATCAACAAAGAGCTAAAATATGCAAATTTGTTTTAATCTTTCTTTAATCTTTTCCCAAATCTAGTTATTGGCTCAAGAGCAAAATCCAACATGATGCTGACCAAAACAAAGAGGACCAGTGTATGTAATTTTTGTTTTATATTCTTCACAGATTTTTAGCATCTTCCTGAGCAGAGTATCTAACCTGATCTTGTTAATGATGTCAATGCCAGACTGCTCGAGCAGTGTGTTCTTGACGAAGCTTCGTGGAACGGTCATCTTTCCTGTCCCTGCCTGGATTAGCTCATGGCGCAGGTTGGGTTTCCGCATTACGTGAGGACAGAGACTCTCTGCCCTGTCCACCATTGACTCTAAAAGGCTCTGGAGATAAAGGTGGAGCAAAAAGATTTTGTGAAGTCTGGGAACATAGTGTTTAAAATATACAATAAAGGTAATGAGGAACATACACTAGCTTTATACAATCGCTAGTGAATACATTTGCTTTCCATGCAACAAATAAGAGCTACTGGATATGGGGGCTCTAGTTTATTAAACTGAGATTAACTTTCATTAAACAAATCAATACAAATTTCCCACATCAATCCATAAATTTAATTCAACAGTCTTTTATCACTTTCATCCCTATGCCAATTCTTCCATTTATTCTTATGCATGTCCATATGCCACTTATTTATGTCTATCCATTCATCAATCCATCTATCCCCATAAATCCTTGCATCAGTCCAACATCTACCCATCAACCATCTACCAATCAAATCGCATCTACATAATGTATTCAGCTATTCATTCTCTCCTATTGTTTCACAAATTCTTCAACCTATCCCAAAATCTATCCAAAAATCATGTGTCCCTCCAATAATTCATCCATCCATCAACCTGTTTATTAACACATTGATCAACATGTCAATCAACCAATCCTTTAGTTCAGCCATCCACCCATCCATCCATCCATCCATCCATCCATCCAACCATTCATTCATCCAGTTCTTCATCCCTTTATCCATTTAGTCATCTTCCAGAATCATATACTGAATCATAAATAAAAAAATTAAAATGCAGGGTTTATGCAGGTGCTTAGACATGTGTATAGTGTCTATAATGGAAACTGGTGTTATGCGATTAAAAAGCCAAAGCACAACTAAAACATATACAAAATATATTACTGTAAGCATTTAGATAAATATTATAAACATGTGAACCAAACAACCAAAACAAAACCAAAACAAAAAGATACAGTGGTTTGCAAAATGTACTACTTAAATTTTCATTTTGTCCCATGAATTGTAGATAAGAAATTATTTAATTGGAAATATACATAAATTCTACAAAAAAACAAATTTCAAACACAATTCATTCATACACACACACACACACACACACACACACACACACACACACACACACACACACACACACACACACACTCGCATGTTTAAATGGAATTTGTACATTTTTATAAGCTGAGCATCAGTCTTTACAGATGCCAAGACTTTTAATAGCTAGCATGTAGCTGTTTGACCTTTTACATCAACCTTTTAAAAAGGAGTCATTCTTGAACACCAGCAGGTAAATTATAATTTTAAAACCTAGTCATCATAAAATAAATAGTGTGTCATACTGGAAAACAAAAGCCTCAAAAGAAAAATCTGGACTTCTATAAAACTTGTCAAGATAAATTTATTTAATTTCTGTAGGCATGGTGATGATGTTTTACATGTTGGTGTCACATTGTTACCTGGAGCTGCTCATCCATGACCTGAGCCACTTCTCCAGCCATGGACTCCAGTTTCTCCTGGATGGGACCGATTGAGGAACCATTTAACTCTTTTCGTGATGTGCCGCCTAGGTGGTACAGGTTAGGGAGGAGCTGTGGAGGGGAACAAGATGGATGTTGATGTGTTCTAAAAATATTTTATCATTGTAAATACATGATGAAAATTAAAACATGGTGGCTAGTTTTTACTTGGGACAGAATGTTCATTATCTTCAGCTCAAGTGGTCTTCCATTTAGGAGAATAAACCTTTTACTGGCTGCATGTAGACTTTATAGACAAATTTACCACAAAACTGTTATCACAAAGTTGTATGTATGCAGTCGTATGTCTGTGAATGAAGTAGCATTACATTTTCCCTTCACTTAAACGAGGACATTTAAACCTTTTCCAGCATTGCAATGCCCCTGTGCATTGCTTTGACCTCAACCCTATTAAACATCTTTGAAATAAATTCTTATGCTGATTGCACCCAAGGCCCCCCTTACCCTATGCCTATACCTGTTATTACTAACATTATTGAGAGGTCTGGTGTCCACATTTTATCCATAAGTTATGTCAGCTGCAGGATAGTCTAAAACAATATACATTAGCAAAATCCACAACCTCTCTAAATGGAAGTCTCAGTACTTAAGCAAAGAAAAAAATTCGCAAATGCATCATGCTTGCAGTTGTACCACTAGAACAATCCTTTAACACATAATATATATATATATATATATATATATATATATATATATATATATATATATATATATATATATATATATATATATATATATATATATATACACACACACACACACACACACACACACACATACACTAGAGTATATTATTTGTTTATTTATTTAATATTTTCTTTACTGTTTTTGAGTTCCTCGCATCCTTTATCAGGTTCTCTGCCATCTTGACATCTTCCAATATGGCGTCCTGTTCAGAGGTCTTCAGGGAGTTAAGATGGTCCTGAACCTTTAAGCAAATCCGGTCAATCATCTAGAGAAAAAGAGAAATTAACTCTCACATACTTCATGAGGACATGATTTTTTTTTTTAAATTTGATTAGATTTTTTATTTTTTTATTTTTTAACGGTTCTATCATTGTGAGTTGAGAGTTGAGGTGTTCTCACCTGCTGTGTGGTGGTGGTGACGATGCCCTGTTGGAGACGATATGCTTGCTCCTGAACATATTTCCTAGTTTCATGATTCCTAAACAGGTAGTTCTCCATCTGGAGCAGAGAAAAGTAACATATTTCTGTTAAGAGTCTTGTAGTGGTTGAATGTGTATCAGTAAACATGAAAGAACTAAAGAGGAACTCTGGATGGTTCTTACCCTCATTAATGCATCCTCGGTTTTCTCTGGACTGGCCTTCAGTGCCTGCGATGCATCGATAATGGGGATGGGCATAAAGCGGATGGTAAAATTCCTGCAAAATTTGGTGAGATTTATACAAGAATATGTTATAGATTATAAAATGTAATATATATTAAAAAAAGCATGTTCATACACACACACACACACACACACACACACACACACACACACACACACATATATATGTGAATGTGTGCACACGAACAAATGAGTGTGTGTGTGTGTGTGTGTGTAAATTGTAGTGTGGGTGTGGTTGTTGGTCAGATGTCAGTAATTTTATATATTTTTTTAATCAAAGACAAACCTTTGCAGCATGCTATAATATTATTCACAAAAGGTTCACATGAAACTGAAGATTCCCATCACTATAATGGTGACATCAAATCAACAAATGAAAAAATAATCATTCCTGCTATTTTTAATTTTTTATCATAACCCCACCCCCTTTCACCCTTCCTTATCCATCCTGCTGATTATTCACCTTTCTCTATGCCCTTCTCTCTTTTTTTCTCTTGCAGATTATTGATTATAATTCACAGATAAATAAATGCAGCAGCAGCCAATTACACCACTCCAGTGTTCACTATGCAAATGAGATTAAAATAAGGAAGACCGAGAAGGAAAGAGAGGGAGAGATTCAGAGCTAATATCCCATATTCTTCTCTCACCTAATCTCCTGTCATCAGTGTTGTAAATTAGAAAGCCGAGAGAATTGGTGATGATTTCAGAGAAAATGAGACGAGACACAAACACACACACTGTTTTAATCCTTTAAATATTAAATATTTCTGGGCTGCCTCTGTCAGAAGGACTCATTTATGGCTCGGTTCCCATCTAAATAGTAAAAATAGACTGCTGTTAAAAAAAAAAAAAAAAAAAAAAAATTTTTAACTTGCATGAAAAAGTACACACACACACACACACACACACACACACACAACTGTATTATCCACACATACTTCTCCAGAGCTGCAGCGACATCCTGAAGTCCCTGTGGGCTGACGTTGTTTCTGTCCCAGATGACAGTCCTAAAGAAACACAAATACTGAATTGATTAACGAAACAGAAACCAACATTTTATCTCTGTTTATAAGGTATCGCTCCTTAGATTACATACAGATTATTGCACTTTTACAAGGAGTATCCTTATCTGCTCTCAATATCTGAATATATTATCCTCTTACATCGGTTTCTCCGGGAAAACTTCAGAACACTAAGCACGGCCCCTGAACCTGCTCATAGATACTCACCTAAATGTGTGTTTAAACCTCTCACCTGAGCTTGCTGTTAATCTGCAGGGCTTTAGCCAGCATTTTAGCCCCAAGGTCCCCCATCCCGTTCCCACTGATATCTACTCGTGTCAGAGAGCTGTTACTGCCCAGAGCATTCAGCACTAGACTCAACTCCCCCTTTAGCTTCGAGTCAGCCAAAGACAGAGATGCCAAGGGCTGAAAAGAGAGAGAGAGAGAGAGAGAGAGAGAGAGAGAGAGAGAGAGAGAGAGAGAGAGAGTGGGAGAATTGTATGGGAAATGCATATAAATAAGCAACATATCAATCAAATAACAATTATGAATATTTTAAAGCTATAAAATGATTAAAAAACAATTACACCAATCAGGCATAACATTATGACCACCTGTCTAATACAGTGTTGGTTCCATTTTGATGGCAAAACAGTCCTGACTCGTTGAGCATTAACATTTAGTTCTTCAAGCAATTTGAGCTAAAGGAGCTGTTGGAGGAACGTCTGTTAGATCGTACCAAACAGCCCAGCGAGCTCCTGTACAACATGTCACCGGTTCACCACTGTTTCTTACTTGTAGCACTTTTGATAGATACTTACCCCTGCAGACCAGGAATATCCCACAAGAGCTGCAGTTTTTGATATGCACTAACCCAGTCACCTAGCCATCACAATTTGGCTTTCCCTTAAATCCTTATGCTTGCCCATTTTTTTTTTACTTTGAGGACAAAATGTGCCATGATGAAGATATAACTTTCTTTCGGCTTCTCCCATTAGGGGTCGCCACAGCGGATCATCCGTATCCGCATGTTCGATTTGACACGTTTTTACACTGGCTGCCCTTCCTAACGCAATTATCCGGGCTTGGGACCAACACTAAGAGTGCACTGGCTTGTGCCTTCCTAATGGCCATGATGAAGATATAATCAGTGTTATTCACTCACTGGTCATAATATTATAATGTAAATGTTATGCCTGGTCGGTGTACATGTGTGTCAATAAATGTGAGAGTTTAATTTCTCACTGATTCTTCCTCCTGGATCATGTGGACGAGACCGTCGAGGACCGGAGCCAGATTTCTACAGATACCAACAAACATTTAATACAACAGAATACACTCACATTCACAACACAACACACAAATCATCATCCCCTTACTCTTTTTCACTCAACCTCTTTCTCATATCCATCATTCACACACATCCTTTCACTCGTTTTCATCCTCTATTCATCCCCACTCATTTTCACTCATTCTTTCAATCATCCCCACTCCTCCTCTCACTTACGCTCATCCTCTCCATCACCACCACTCCTCCTCACTCACACTCATCCTCTCCATCACCACCACTCCTCCTCTCACTCACACTCATCCTCTCCATCACCACCTCCTCCTCTCACCACACTCATCCTCCATCACCACCACCTCCTCTCACTCACGCCATCCTCTCACTCACGCTCATCCTCCATCACCATCACCTCCTCTCACTCACTCATCCTCTCCATCACCACAACTCCTGCTCTCACTCACGCTCATCCTCTCACTCACGCTCATCCTCTCACTCACGCTCATCCTCCCACTCACCACCACTCCTCCTTTCACTCACGCTCATCCTCTCCATCACCACCACTCCTTCTTTCACTTACGCTCATCCTCTCAATCACCACCACTCCTCCTCTCACGCATGCTCATCCTCTCACTCACGCTGATCCTCTCAACCACCACCACTCCTCCTCTTACTCACACTCATCCTCTCCGTCACCACCACTCCTCCTTTCACTTACGCTCATCCTCTTAATCACCACCACTCCTCCTCTCACGCACGCTCATCCTCTTAATCACCACCACTCCTCCTCTCACGCACGCTCATCCTCTCCATCACCACCACTCCTCCTCTAAAATGTTTTAATTCTCTCAATCATTCCCACTCACCCTCTCACTCAACCACAACTTGTCCATCATACCCACTCATTCTATCAATCATCCCCACTCATCCCTCATTCAATGATTCTCACTTTGATTTGATGTTGTTGAAGTTCTTGCCGAGGGAGAGGTGTCTGATAGATCGGTTCTTGGCAAGCCAGACCAGCAGCGTGCTCATGTCTGAGTCCAGACCTGAGAAACAGAGAGCAACAATACATTACTGGAAGTTTATAACTGTGTAATTACAGTCATCACAGGGTACAGAACAAATTATTTTAATGACAATAAAATAAAGATGTTCAGCTTCTAGTTCACTTCCAAATTATCACAGCACCAGCAAAAGCTGAAAAAACAAAAAAACCTAATCTGTACTTTTTAATGTTTTAAATCCTAGTGTTAAATTTTTTATGACAGGAATTTTGAGCTAATAATCCTGCTCCGAGGCTCAACATAGTCTATAACACAAGCTAATACAATGACTGGAGGATTAAACAGAAACTTTATTGGGGGTTTAATTAGAAGCATTCGGCTTATCAGAATCGCTTAAAGAGTTTTGCATTAATCCCTCTGAATCTAGCCCAGCTCATAATGAACCACTGGAGGAATCAAGAAAAAATATGATGATGACTCACACATGTGCTAGAGCCTCATCTCATAAAATCAGAAGATAAAAAAATTCATTTCAGAAAAGGGTTTACATTTACCTTAGATTCACCTTTTACATTTGTTTACATTTACGGCATTTGGCAGACGCCCTTATCAAGAAGAGTACAGAAGCTCTCTTAATAAATACATCCCGATACTGGTTTATTAGGTTGCAGACTAAGAATATAATCAGCTCTAAAACTCTAATGATCATAGGATCATAGTAATGAAAGGTGTTTTGTGAACAGTGAAGATTCTTGAGTGCAGTGTAGGAAGTAACATGGGCTCTGAGGTAGATGGGTGCAGTTTTGTAAGCAAGCATCAGTTTTGTAAATCTGATCAGATGCAGGAAGCCAGTGAAGAAAGATCAGAAATGGGGTGGTGTAAGAGGACTTAGGAAAGTCATGCAGCTGCATTCCAAATCGGTTGTACAGATCGAATGGTGCTCTGAAACAGACCCGCCAGAAGTGAGGTGCAGAAGTCCAGTCTTAAAATCATAAAGGCCTGAACAAGCACCCGTGTGGTCTGTGTACTGGGTTTCAACAGTGAAGTGTGCTGATAACAAAAGGATCAAAATTGTGATGATTATCATCATGTTTGTATCTCACCGTTATCAGAAATATCCAAACTGGAAATGTTGGGAATCTCAGCGATACAGCCTTCCAGGATCTGTGAGCCTCCAGAGCGAAGCTGCGAGACAAAACACAAACTGATGATAATAAACACCCACTGATAGCAATAAACACACATACAGCTTCTAATAAATACACACAAACATACACTGCTGCTAATATACACACAGATACTGCTCCTAATAAACGCACACATTGCTTGTTAAAAAAAAAAAAAAAAAAAAAAAAAAAGACACCGATATTAATAAACACATACACACACACACACACACACACACACACAGATACTAAAACACACTTACTGCTTCTAAAACACACACCGATATGAAAATACACACAGGTACTAAAACACACACTGCTCATAATAAACACAGATACTAACACACACACTCTAATAAACACAATCACTGATTCTATTAAAAAACAAAAACTGCTTCTAGTAAACACACACACACACACACACACACACACACACACACACACACACACACACACACACACACACACTGCCCCTAACACATACAAACACATAAACTTTAATAAACACTCTGTAAACAAACACTAATCATTCACACAAAGAACTCTAACCAGCCAAAGTCTAAAATGACTATATAAGAAACCTAGAAGAAAAAACATAAAACATCTGAAGCTTCTTTAAAGACATTAATGATCTCTTCCAGTGCAAGAGCCCTGATTTCAGTGTAGTGTAAACCTACATTGATAGTGTGCTAATGTTACCAACAAAATCGTGCTAATGAGAAAGAAACTTGGCTCATGAAACTTTCATTGACACAAAGCTGCAGTGTAGTTTTGTATGTGTTATGTTTTAACACAGGAAAACACACAAAATCATACAAAAGATGAAATGTGTCCATGCATATAAACAAGCAATATACAAACGAACACACGACCCTGCAAAATGAGTTTTGTTGCCATGTTGCCAAAGAATCATTGATATGTTAATGTTTTCGATCATTCAGAAATGTTTATGAAAGCAGTGTGTGTGTGTGTGTGTGTTAAAGCATGCAGTTACTGCTGTCTGTACTTACACATTGGCCAAGCTTTATGATGCATCATGGGAAAAGGAGGTGGGGCAAATTAGCAAAAGAAAAATAAAATTCTAGCATCATGCATCAGGCAAAAAGCGATGTAAAAACAATGAAAATAAAAACAAATCAGGCGAAACAGCGTCATTACATACACCAGAACACACGCACTTATAATAACTCTAGCACTGGTAAAAACATGCTTTAGAAATGATGCACAACTCAAGTGATGTCATCAGTGTTTGCTTATAAGAATCAGGATCTTAGCATGTGTGAACTTGAAATGTGTGTGCGCTCAACGAACGAATACAAACACACACACTATTAGTATTGCAAAAGCGTTACTCTGCACTCTGCAGGGTTTCATTATGCTGAAATTCCCTTAGGAATGTCACATATTTGTGTGTAGGAGAGATTGTGGGAATTTTCCACTTAACCCTAACCTTTATTTCCACAATCACACACTAAAACTGCAACTGGTGATTTTTTTTTTTTGAGTACTTTTAGATTTTTTTAGTAATCTGAAAGATTTGACCTTTTATGCAGTCTCTTGGCAAAAACAAACATCAATTACTCCTTGTAAATATCTGTTACAGGAATTTATTTATTGAGCAGATTAGATATGATCTTCTGTACATGAAGCTCTGCAGATGAAATTCTGTGAGAAGTAAATAAATGATTAATATGTGCTTATCTGCATATCTCACCTCACAGCAGCTGAGATCCAGAGACACCTCTTTAAGGTTGGGGTTACAGGCCAGGCCGAGCAGGAGTGCTCTACACAAACACATGTACACACACACAGCACTTATTTCATGTGTGAAGATTTGCCCAGATTGTGGTCACTAATAATGCAGATATTGATCACGAAAATGTTTTCAAAATGCGAACATTTTTGACAGATTTCTGTAGAAATCAGTATGCAATATAAATAATATTTGAATAGCAATAAATACAAATACAAAAATAAATAAATAAATACTGGTGGTCAATGCCTGTGACCTGGTTAATTAAAAAAAAAAGATATAAACGATGGAAAATGCATCACTGCAATTTTTGTCAGAATTGTTGAACTGCTAATTGAAAACATGATGCTAATTTCCCTGCAAAATCCATAAAACATTATGATGGACAGCTGGGAGTTCAAAAATGAAAGTTGGATATAAATTTGGCTAGAATGCTAGCCTGCCAAACCACTATAAAATGGAGAAAATGTGTGTTATGCTGTACAGAAATAAAAAATATGATGGTGGTGACTGCTCAAACATAAAAAGCACAAAAAGTGCAATTTAGTCAATTTTTTTAGTAATGGAAAGGAAAATAAATATTGGCAGAAATGTAAATGTTGTCTCATGAATGGGTCTGTGTGTCAGGAGCCACCAGTCACACCTCCCTCTAATGCTCAAACTCTCACTCAGCCTCTCCCTCCTACAAAATCACCTACACCTGTCCTTCTCCTACTAATCACCTACACCTGTTCCCCATTTACCCGTCCCCTTTATAAGGTCTCTATTCTCCTTCACACATGGTCCGATCTACCAGTTATGACCATAGATCACCTGGACTTTCTACTTCTCTGAATCCCTGTGCTTCCATGCTTCTTGCTACGCTTCTAAGGAGCAATCAGTTAAGAGTACCGTTTGCTCAAATCACAGCTCAAGCTCTCCTGTGTGTGTATGTTTAAACCAAATAAATGACATTTTATTTTACTCCCAGTTTCTGACGCCTGGTCTATCCATGACACTGTGGTTGTTTAAAAAAAAAAAAAATTTTTTGGTGAAATTAAGCAAAAATAAAAAAGACATTATGCTTGTCAAAATTAAAGAACAATGAGCAATAATAGTAATTTGATTTGAAGTCAGACATGAAATTTGGAAGTCACTACAGTCAACACAAAATTAATTTTCTTTGTTGTGAACTTTGCAAAATTAATAATTATGTAGATGAAATCAATTAACGCAAAAACATGGAAAGGGATTGAGTTATATATTTTTTACTTTAAAGCCTCAGGAGGCAGTTTGGTCCCGGAGACATTGATGGTGTTGAGGCAGGCAACGCTGCTGAAGAACTGCTTGAATGCAGGAGGAATATCTTTACCTTTCCTGTATATATACACACACACACACACACACACACACACACACACACACACACAGTCTAATTGGATATAATTGTGAATTAATCTGAATGAACAAGAGTAGAAAATTCTTCAGCTCCTTACCTGTGAACGAAGATGCTCTTTGAGACATTAAGAACGGAGAGATGCTGAAGAGAACCTTTCAGAAGAGCAGAGCAAAGCTACAGCACACAAACATTAATGAGAGAAAAATGAATTGTTAATTCATTAATTGAATATGAAGAAAAGTGCAGAATAAATAGTTTTTCAGCAAACAGTTGTTTTTTTAAATGAAGATCCGAGATTTAGTGTCATATCAAATGCTAATGCAATGCCCTACCAGTATTAGCAGTGTGTGTGTGTGTGTGTGTGTGTGTGTGTGTGTGCGAGTGTGCGAGTGTTGCGCTTACCGACTCGAGCGAGCAGTCTGTGTTCGACAAGTCCAGCGTGCTTAGGCTGTTCGGCTGACCCAGGAACTGATAAAAATGCTGTGGGAAAACAAAGTGACAGTCAGCTTTGGGGCTATTTGACATACCAACAAATGAAAAGTGGAGTAAAGCTTCTAGCTCAGACACAAATTTGTAAATAAGCATAAACATTATAATAATAACGTTTTGAATAAAAAGATTTAGAACATGCTGTGATACTCCAGATCTTCAGTATTCTTAGTTGTACTTCTGGAGGACCTTAAATGCCCTGAATTGTACTTTTTGGATTTGATGTAAATATGAACCCAGAAGGTGCAAATAAAAAGGTCCTTTGTGTAGAAAAAACAAACTGACAATTTTTGTACCTTTGAAAAACCTTTAAAGCTAAGGGCCCTTAATTATTCAAACAACCATGGTAGAACCTTATTGTTCTTATAATGTACACTCCTTATAAATCCTTACCAAGGTTCTAAGAATAGTGTGTTTTATCACATGTAAAACTCTTATTTATTCAATTCATACTAAAAGGATGTTTTTAAAAAACATTTAGAAAGATTTACTATTCCTAAAAGGTTCCTATGAAAAACACTAGAACTGAATGCCATCTAATTAGCATCATTAGAGGCTCTAGCAGAGATAAATAAAGGCATACTCACAGAGAGATCATCTCCACGCAGGAGGTTCCCTGAGAGGTCCAGGTAGCTGAGCGTGCTGGGCATGGACTGGTTAGAGCTCAGCGACTGGGCGAGGCTGTTCACCCCTTAATCATGACAAATTCATACACACACACACCACACAGAGTGTCATCACACCAGCACAATGTATGGAGGAACCACCTATAAAAGCTCTACATCGGTCTCTCTGCAAAAACGTCACAGTATCACAGCGTGTATAGTTTTGTGCAAGGTTTGAGACTCATTCACATCACAGGTCACACAAGTGTGTGTACAAGCTGAGCTTTTCAGACATCTGCATTGTTCCTCACAATGTTGTAAAAAACAAAGATCACACTATGCATGTTCTCTCTTATAGAAAACCCACACAAACTAACTAAACAACTCAATTGCAAAGTTTATAATCACAATTGGGCAATTCAGGAAAGAGTTTGTACTTGGAATAATAGTTGTTTGACGAATACAGGTAATCAAACCTATAATTTTTTTGTTTTAGCCTCATGTCCAATACACACCACACCTATTTTTTATTTACCGTAATTTCCGGACTATAAAGCGCACCCATATATAAGCCGCATTTGACAGATTTTTATTTTAAACATAAATAAGCCGCACCTGTCTATAAGCCTAATAAGCCTGAAACTAATGAACTTTACACAGGCTTTAACGAAAGACAGTGTCTGTTACACGGTGTAACGGGTGAAATATGTTGCGCTTCCTTTAAGAGCAGAGCGGTATTTTGGGAATAGCCTGCTGCCGCATTTTTCCGCTATTACTGCATGTGTGCAAGACCAAGGAATATGTCCTTATTATTTTCTGATGCTAATTTTCTAAGTTTTTTTGACTAACCCATAACGCTGTTGCCAAGAAAAATAAAAAAAGCACGAGTTTTGTAAACCTGTCTGTGCTTATATGATTTCTGTTGTAACTGGAGTTAGCGAGCTCTCCCATCATCCAGACTCAACGCGCTACAACGGCTTTTATCTAAACAGTAGCCGACCAAGAAAGTCATTGTTCACTGTCTTCCTCCTTCCTTTCACAACTATTTCTCTCGGGAGTTTTTCTTTTGGCATCGTCGTGCGTTAAAAAAAAAAGTTTTTTCTCCCGATGCCGTGCAGCTCAGAACACAGGTGAGTTGTGTTTTTTCGTTTCCGGTCGGAAATTTCATTGGTCTAATGTTATGGGGTTCAGTTTTTTGGCTTGAAGTTTGTGAAACTGGGAAAAACCCAGAAAGAATTTATAAATAAGCCGCTTCGTTGTTTAAGCCGCGTTCAAAACGTGTGAAAATAGTAAAGTATAGACCGAAAAATATGGTAACTCGTCAGATACGATTTAGCCGTATGCCTACACGCCAGACTGTTACTCATGCGCCACCATATACCTCGCTGTTGCCAGGTCTTGGTTCATTTACAGCATTTTTAAGTAACAACAGATACACAGGGTCATTATGACTTCCAGTCCGGAAAAGTACTGAGGTTCCCATGGAAACTGCAGATCAATACGTGTATAAATAAGCAGCTGTTACTCAGACGTCCTAACGGGAAATGATAATGATACAGAAAGAGTTTCTCAGGACAAAGACTAACTCACACTTTATTCATCTGTAATCTGTGCGTTTTTTTTTCTTTATAAAATGTCTTTTTATTTTATCCAAGATTCTTAAGGGGCACAGACGTGTTTAGCATAATAAAATCATAATTTAAAGAAATAAAATTTGATATTATATATATATATATATATATATATATATATATATATATATATATATATATATATATATATATATACACACTGTGTGTATATATATATATATATATATATATACATATATACATATATATATATATATATATATATATATATATATATATATATATATATATATATATAAAATAAATAAATAAAAGTAAGTGCCCCAATATTTAAATGAATTTGACTACATTATTCCCCCTTGTCTGTTTTTAGATTTTCCTGAGGGGCGTGCACACAGTGTGTAATGTCAGTGTTGTTCAGTGTGTACTGAACTGGTTAAATGGTGATGAAGTGGTGAGGTGATTACCTTTGGGTGATAAGGAGGTTCTGGAGAGATTGAGGTGTTTGAGGCCTTTACGGAGTTTAGCAAACTGAGCACCTAAAAAAGCAACTCCTGAAAAAGAAAAAACACAATAATCAGTAGCAGCAACAGCAACACCATGACTGCCTATAAACACACACACACACACACACACACACACACACACACACACACACACACACACGATCTGTATTTATAAAGCAGGAACACGTAGTAAACCAACAAAATCTGACAGCCATTTTACAGACAAAAAATAGCAAACTCATCCCTACCTCTGTCCTCCAGAGGATTGTTGGCGAGGTTTAGATAATGCAGTCCTGAGTTGGAGTTACAAGAGAGAGCGTTTGCCAGCTTCTGTGCAAAATCACTGCAATAACACAGACATAGAGACACATATCTACAAATAAATCGGAAAATAATAATAATAAAAAAAAAAAATGCCCCACTCTTTAAATACACATACAGTAGGGAGTACAATCACATTCCAAGTGATTACACAGAAATAAAGCTGTGTGTGTGTGTGATTTCTTACACTTTGAGTCCTGCATTATCCAGGACAAGCTCCTCCAAACGACTGGAACGTGCAACAACTCTTAAAATCTGATCGCACACGTCTGCTGACTTTATACACACACACACACACACACACACACACACACACACACACACACACACACACACTAAAATCAAATATAGGTCCACATAATTACAGGACAATATTAATATGAACATTTTACAACTTACTTTCTGAAGTTTAAAAATTCTTTAGCACACAATAAATAAATAAATTAATTAATTAATTAATCTCACTTTCAGAATTTCTAAAGCACAATTACATTTCTCTTAAGGTATAATATCACTGTGTATGATTTGGAGAAAAAGACAGAAAACAAAGAGAAAAAAGAATGATACAAGTTCACTGTACTTTACACAGTACAAAACTTAATTTGAATTGGTTAGAAGGTAATTTATTTTCTGGTGTTTTGGGTAACTGTTTAAAAGTTGCCCAAGCCCCACCCATCTAACACACACACACACACACACACACACACACACACACACACACACACACACACACACACACACACACACACACAGTTTTAGATCCCATCCTTGAAACACAAAGACTCTTTTATGTAAAAAGAAAAAAATAAATCATCTCCAAATCCCACATAAAGGGAAAATGAGAAGGACGGCTCTGATATTTATCTTTGAATTTTCCCGGAACGCTTCTCTCCGACTGTACATGATTTTGGAATATTCTATCTATAAACTTATAGCGCTCAATTATTTATAACCCTCCTAATTCTCTGATAACCTACATTACAGTCTCACTCAAAATCCTGAGGAAACCTAACAAACCCAGTCTTAGTTTTAGTGATTATAAGAAACAAACATCATCCAGTCTCTCCAAAATAAAGTTTTTTTAACCCTGATAGAATGTATTTACTGGATCATCGATGAACAGTTTAAAGAGACTATGCCTTAATATCATCCCTCATTTCTTTCTATCAATTCCATCTAATGCAGGTGCTCGGTTTTTATCACCACTCCTAACAGACTGCCTTTATATTTAGCTGAGTCATCCCAGTTTTGTCCAAAAGCCACACACACTTTCTAAACAATAAAGCTCCAGAGAAAAAGGGAAAAAAAAAAAAGAAAAAAAAAAAAAAGAAAAACCTTTTCTGTCTCATTCTTATTTTCTCTCTCATCCAGAAAAAGAAGAAGAAGAAGAATGGTTAAAACTAAATCGCTATTGTTTAATTAAGCAAATGTTTCAATAAGAAAGCACCATTATATATATATATATATATATATATATATATATATATATATATATATATATATATATATAAACAAGGAAAACAATATCGAACATTGATTGAAGGAGTCTTCAGTGTTAGTGTCTTTTAACAGTAAGGTAAAAGATTTATCAAAAAAGAAAAAAAAGTGTTTGTGGATACCTTATCATTTATGATTATTGTGGGGTTAATAAACATTCTATTCCACATTTAGTCCCCATTTGGTGTTATAAAACCCCCACTCTTTTGTTCCACTTTTGGACTGTTTGTGGATATTTGTGCTCATTCAGCCACAAAGGAGTTACAGTATCTCACAAAAGTGAGTGCACCCCTCACATTCCAGCAACTATTTTAGTGTATCTTCTCAAGGGACAATACTATAGAAATAAAATTTGGATATATTTGAGTAGTCAATGTGCAGCTTGTATAGCAGTTCAGATTTACTGACCTCTAATAATAACTCAAAATAAAAATAACTGAGTACACCCTAAGTTAACATTTTAAAAATGCTGGAAAACAAAATATTGACACTTTGAACACAATGTCTCAATCCTCCTGGGCATGGATTTTACTAGAGCTGCACATATTGTTGCTGGAATCCTCTTTGTGACATCATTAAGTTGCTGGATGATAGACACATTGCACTCTCCAAATCCGCTTGATGATGCACCACAAATGCTAAACAGGGTTCAGGTCTGGGGACAGACCTGGCCACTTCAACACCTTCAGCTTCAGTTTCCTCAGCAAGGCAGTTGTCATCTTGGTTGTGTGTTTGTAGATGTTTTCATGTTGGAAAACTGTTGTTCGGCCCAGTTTCTTAAGGAAGGGCAGCACGTTCTGCTTTAGAATGCCACAGTACATGTAGGAATCCATGTTTTCCCTAATAAACTTCATCTTCCCAGTACCAGCTGCACTCATGCAGCCCCAGACCATGATGCTCCCACCACCATGATGACTGTAGTAAAGACACAATTTTCTTGGTACTCCTCTCTAGGGTATCACCAAACATGCTGGACACCATCTGAGCCAACAATGTATCTTAGTCTCATCAAAACACAGTACATGGTTCCAGTAATTCATGCTCTTGGACACAGTGCTGCAGTGTGTGGCATATGGTCTGAGCACTGACAAGCGGACCTTCCACTTCTGCAACCTCTAAAGCAATGCTGCAGCACTCATGCATCTGTTTTTTTTTCAAGCCAGATTCTGCACCTGACGGAAAACACAAGGACTCAACTTGTGAGGCCTGTTCTGTGTGGAACCCGTCTTGGAAAACTTCTGTATGACCCTGATCACTGCATTGTAACTCATCTTTGTGACGAGCAACAATTCTAATTCTCAAATCCTTACAAGATACACAAATTTGTATGGTCCTGTCAAGCAGACAAAAACATGAAAATTATGAACAGGACATGAGGCTTTGGATGGCTAAACTACATGCAGCTGTTATCACTTAGGGTGTACTCACTTTTGTTGCCAGTTATTTGACAATAATGGCTGTATGTTGAGTTATTTTCAGAGGACAGTAAATCTATACTGCTGTACAAGCTGCACATTGACTACTCTAAAATGTACCCAAGTATTATTTCTATATTATTGTCCCTTGAGAATTTACTAAAACGGTTACTGAAATGTGAGGGGTGTACTCACTTTTGTCAGATACTACAAGTAAATTCAGGTATTGATGTACAGCAACGTGAGGAGGACTGGGGTGCCATTAGTGTTCCAATTCATCCCAAAAGTTTCAATAGGATTGAGGTCAGTGCTCAACAGCAGGCCACTCAAGATCTTCCACTCCAAACCATGCAAGCCATTATTTTATGAAGCTGGCTTTGTGCACAGGGGCATTGTAATGCTGGAACAGGTTTGGGTCTCCTAGTTCAAGTGAAGGGAATATTTAACGCTACTACACCCAGAGATGTCCAATACAACTGTGTGCCTCCAACTTGTGTACTGAAAGTATGGCTGAAATTCCAGTGTCACAATACTTAGCTCACCAGTTTGTAGTCCTTTGTGGCGAGTTTGGTGAACCACTGGTTGAACTCTAGAACGGCGATTATTGCTACCAAATCCCTGGCAAAAAAAAAAAAAAAAAAAGACAAGATTAGGCGTGTTTAAATCACATATGTGCATTCTACCCCGTAACATTAACACCAATTCAATTGTATTAAGGGTATGATTATTCAACATAAACAAATTCAAGCTTTACCTGTTCTCTAGGTGACTGAAATCCTGAAGGTTCAGCTCGCGTGTGTCTTGCGTCAGATAAATTGTGTCCACATCCTAAAAAAGAACAAAACACACAAATACAGTTTAAGAGAGAGGGTGATATCATCATTCCTCTGTTTGTGAATGTGTGTGTACATGTACTCACCCACTGAACTTCTTCTCTGTAAGGTAAGCCAAGCCAGTCACACACACATCTGTACTGCTGAGAGAATCCACCTGTAAATCAGAACACACACACACACACACACACACACACACACACACACACACACACACACACACCCTTCAGTAAACATACAGATGTTGTTGATGTAGTTTGGCTTGATCATGCATGTGACAGCAGAGGATCGTTTGTTGTTTTGTTCTTTTAATGTCATTCCGACATAAATGGCAATTTTTATGGCAAGATCAAGGAGGTAGGATGAGAAACTATAGCAAGTGTGTCTTACAGTGTTTCGACTATGCCAAAAATACTTATATTTCTTTGGTGATGCCTACATATTTGTCTTGTGTCAAAAAGGGTATTAAAGTCCATTATTATATGTTTAATAGTCATGTTTGCTTTACAGTGATCACATGCTGGGGTTCTTCACTGTTTAGTTAGAAGACATGTACGTTTTCAGTATGAAGGCCTATTACCATCCATTACTAAACAGCAATAATTCAAACCAGAGAACTTTATGATATGGACAAAGCTGTAATAGCATCTGAATTTAGACAATGAGATGTAACCAACATAAAAAGAATTCAATCGAAAAAGAGGACTAGATCATCAAAACAGGCACTTAAATCCTAACATTCAATAAACCTCAACTACTGGAGAAGATTCAACTAGGATATTTAATTGCATCTATCATTTTCTTTCTCCACTGAGGAGATGTTTTAACTGCCAAAAATTCAGTAATGGTTCTGCTGGCTGTAAAAATAAACCCATTTGCTACAAATGCGGGAAAGCTAAATATGAACCAGCCTGTAGAAGACCTGAAATGCAGCAAATGTTTGGTTAATTTCCCAGTTCCATTAACTAGTTTGGATAAAAGAATAAGAGATTCATAATGTAAAAGTTTACTGGTACTGGGTGAGCACAGAAGCATGTAAAAAAGGCAGTAATTCATCACCCTTTCTTTCAAGAAATTCGTATGCTTTTATGGCCAAACCCAAGAGGAGGACTCCCAGATAGACATGAGGGGCGAACAATGAAAAACCCATAACAAATCAACAAACGTTTGACTCCATCTAAAAAGAAGACTCAAAGCACCCAACACAAAAATTATTAATGAAGCAAAGACATGGAGCTGTAAATTATGTGTTTCAAGTTTAACAATGTGTGTGCGTGCATGTGTGTGTTTACCGCAGGGTCCAGGATCTCCTGCACTCTGAGTCTCCCAGATGCTCTGTAAAGTCGCGACTCTCTCTGGAGGCTCCATGGACAATTTCTTCATCACCTTACTGACACACACATACACACACACAGTTTTAAAAAACATTTAATTTTTTATTTTTATATATATTTATTTGTGTGTGTGTGAGTGAGTAAGTGAGTGAGTGAGTGAGAGAGAGAGACTTACACAGGAGACAGAGCAGGACAGATCCTCTGCACGCATAAGCCAATCTGACCCACAACCTCATTCACCTCTTCCATGGACACCAGTCTAAGAGAGATCTGACCTTTCTCATGCTCCAACACACACTGAGGTGCGGGTACACACACACACACACACACACACACACACACACACACACACACACACACACACAGTTTAACACACCTTTAAATATGATGCAAATACACATTTATTGGGCAGAGTGATGACCTTAAATTATACTTGATAGTGAAATCCCCTAAACTGTGTGTGTGTGTGTGTGTGTGTGTGTGTGTGTGTGTGTGTGTGTGTAATAAATTACCTGTGTGGGTTTGGTACATATGATGCCCTGAATCTCCAAATAACTGAATGTCTGTTCTACCTGAAAGACATATGCACGCACAAACTAACAAAAAAAAAAAGATTTTGCAAACAGAAAAAAGATTCTGAAGAAAAAAATAAATAAATAAATTTTTTGTTGACAAGCAAAACGACTGGATCCTCTGGGAAAATAATTACTAAATAAATAAATGGTTAAACAAATCTGGTTAATCCAATATATTAATATGTACAGAACAAACACAACCGATTATTTATTATGAAAACAAACAATTATTTACTAGAATTTTCTAAACTTAAAAACTAAAATAATATAAATACAATATAGCTAACATTAGAAAATAAATAAGCAATTATTGTATATTGTAAAGTGAGATCTACTACATTTTTGAGTACACCAAAAGAAATACACTCACACACTGCTTGCATTGCCTGTGTGTGTGTGTGTGTGTGTGTGTGTGTGTGGATGACTAACAGAAGAAACAAGGAAAGGAAATTAGCTGTAAATGATTCATTGGGAGAACTGTAATGAGTACACTTTGAGAACACGATCTAACAAACACAAGCACAAGCATGCATGCTTGGACGTTGAATAAATAGTCGATGACTAACAGAGAGACACAGACTGACAGACATATAGACAGAGAGAGAGAGAAAGAGAGAGAGAGAGAGAGAGAATGAGAGAAAGAAAAGAGGAAAGATGGTGCCTGAAGGTGGATTCTAATTAAAGGAAAATGAAATCAATATTTGGAGAGTTTTGTGTGTTTCCGGGTGCACACACACACACACACACACACACACACACACCCACCCACCCCTTAGGCACACTGTGAGGTGACCTTGTGACCTTTCCTTTTGCTAAATCAGACTCCAAGTGATGGTGAAGGTGTTCATGTGTGACAGTCAGAGGGCAAGGAAAGCTCTCACAGTGTCTAAGTATTTAATTTAAAGAAAAGTGTGAATGTGTGTGTGTGTGTGTGTGTTACCTTGGCGGGAATGCGAGCGGTGAGAAGATATCCACGGAACGATCCCAGAGCCTGTGAAGGACAAAATCCACAAACACATTAGTGCACACATTATGACTTAATCTTTCTCACACACACCCACACACACGCACACAGTGTGTAATATGCCATTTTGCTTTATTTATTTACATTTATTTATTAGTTGATATACATATACATCTCACAACTGTCTTGCTATGCTTTTCTTTTCATTTTTTTTTATTTCACCCAAAAATAGTTTTATTAAGCACCCTGCTCAAACGAGGACATCCAGCTGAGACAGACCATTCCAAATTTAGACTAAGAGACCTGCGGGAGAATGTGTGTGTGTGTGTGTGTGTGTGTGTGTGTGTGTGTGTGTGTGTGAGAGAGAGAGAGAGAGAGAGAGAGAGAGAGAGAGAGAGAGAGAACCATTAAGTGAGACAGAAAAGAGACAGATGGAGATAGGAAGAGAGACAGCCCAAATGATAAAATAGCTTCATGAAGCAGAGTAAAAGAGACAGTGAGACAGTTGAATAAATAAATGATGGAGAGATTCTTTTGATGTGGCAAAACAAAGGAAGAAGAAATTTTCATGAAATCAGCATGGATACAGAAATATATTTTTCTCTCTTTCTGTCTCCCTCTCTATCTCTCTTACACACACACACACACACACACACACACACACACACACACACACACACACACACACAGCATTAACTCAGCATGCGTAGTCATTTCCCAAAAAGGAAGTGATAAATTCATCACCAATAAAAACACGGCTGCGAGATGAAAGAGGGAAGTGTGTGAGAGGAGAGAGATAAGCAGGATAAAGATATATACTGTATGTGTCAAGTGAGACAGTACAACAGACATTGTCACAAAGCAGTGAATGTGGTTATGTGTTTCATTTGCCCATAAGTCAAAAAGCTGAGAGATATGTTTGAGTTATGACTAGAGGAGTGTCTTTAGGCTCCACCCCAATGCTTTCATCAAATCATTTATAGATTCAATAAGGCAGGACAAACACACACACAAAAAAAAAAAACTGTGTGCGTGTGTCTGTGTGTATATGTTTTCCCACCTTACAGTCAAACCCCCATCCTGGCCCCTACTAAACCAGCGTTGCCATGGTTACACCCCCTTACATGGATATGGTACTTTTGCTCTTGGCATTAATACCGTGGCGAGGTTTTGGCTTCACCCCAAAATCCTCCCAGCTCAACAGTCGACACAAACCAGTGCTGTAACAATTCACTGAGGCAAATCTGTATAAATGCTTTAGAACAGTGTGCTAGTGAGTAAATGAATAAATCAGAGTCTATTCAATTACTTAAACATGGCAAGCCTGAGCCGTTTGTGGTACTTCACCTCAGTCCTTATGTGTAACCAGCAACAGCAGATTATTTAGTCACATGGACACATGGCTGAATGCTCACAGTGAGAGTCAGGGAAAGTCACTGAAGCATGACTCGTCACGCTGTTCAGTCTGGCCATTTTGGCAAAATCTGGCACTGATTCCAATATATCCAGCTCTCTCTAGAACCAGTTGGACCGTTAATTTGGAACAAAAACCGAAAGCTGACACAAGGAGTGCACATGATCCACAATCCCACAAACAGCCAATAAACAGCACAGGAGGAGAACCTGATCTCTAGTACTTCGTCTTGTATCAGACATGGCGCAGGTTGTCTGAATTCCTTAGAGGTCTAAACATTAACCTACTTTCACCAAAAACACTGCTGAGCAGACACAGATACAGATGCATGGAATGACTAATTCCGTACATGAAGAACCCAGGAAGGAAAATTAACCCTCCAATACTGTCAGACGAAGTGCCTTTAAACCCGCATCATCATAATCATTTCACCACAGAGTTATCTGTTAATCTCACTCTTTCATCATGAGGGCATAAAAACCACAAAACTCCATTCACTCAAGGAAAATCTGACCAGAGTCATTTTTGTTACTCTTTGCCTCGATTTGTAATTAGTCCAAATGTCATTTATGTTACTGTTTGCCATGACTTCCATTACCCCATCCAATTGCCCCACTTCCAAAGCTTCCTTCTTTGTGTTTTCATCCAGGAATATTCGTTTAACCTTGTTTAATGACTCTGTTGATGAATGTTAGATTTACGGTATGAAGGCACCAAAAATTACTGTGACAAATGACATTGCAGCTCATGTCTAATTAAAATCTGCAGTTTTAACCAGACCATGCATTTTTCACATACTTCATAGTTGTGTTTTTTGTTTTTTCAGATTTAGATTTAAATGTGATGTGACAGATGTTTTAGTTTAAACCAGATCATTTCTTTAGTAAGCCGTTTTTCCCAGCACAGGGAGGAGCAATCATTCTCCCAGTCACTCTCTCGATCATTAATTCCTCTTCATCATAAGCAAACACTATAAAGCAGATGGTACATGATTCTTATCCCCAAGCACTCTCATGAAGTCTCTTACATGATGTAATGCACCGTAAAACACGCTCTGGGCTGTGTTTACCACACTACAGACGTGACTGAAAAATAAAAAGCACAAATTCATTCTACAGGCTGGTTTTCCTGTCTGATAAACTGCTTCATATCATGTGTTTCTTGAGAGATCCATTATACGCTGAATGTCTGGTCGTGATAAGTTGCAAATAAACCAAATATAAAAGCTATTTTTAACTAAAATTCTCAAATTCACCTGTGACAGACCTTTATGAATGTTCAAGAACTTTTGATTATCCTTTAAAAGATCAACCTTTAGCTGTGTAGCATTCTGAATAAATATTTTGCTAATAGCCTTAAAGCCAGATGAACACTAAAACTCACAAAAGTAATTTTTAAAATTATAAAATCATTATAAATAATGAAATACAGGCAAAAACAAGTACAGGCCCTCTACTACGGCCATGCAACCGAAACAAAATAGGGCTAGCTTAAAATTCAGAAGCTCCTCTGTTGTTTTAACTAGCGATGTGACTAAACTAAACTACACTCTGTTATTGTTGCAAGCTAATATTCTCTGCATTAAGAATAGAATGTTATTCAAGTTTATTTGCAAGTGAAGGCAGTCGAGCAAATTATTTTGCAATATATATATATATATATATATATATATATATAGTGATTCTCTCTCTCTCTCTCTCTCTCTCTCTCTCTCTGTACAGTTTGGTATGGTTTGGGGTCATTTGTGATCATCAACTGTTTAAATTTTTAGAACAATTTGAAATAAAATGCCCACTTGATTTAAAAAAAAATATATATAAAATTATATTTTATAAAAAGAAAAAAAAAGAAAAAAAAAAGAAAGAGAGAGACAGAGAGATGTACACTTATACTTCTGCAGAGATCTAGCCATGTCCCAAGTTCCCCTGATGCAGGAGACAGCTGCCCTGTCCTCTAGTGAGGTTCTGTTCTGTGGCTCTTCAGTACAATAAAAAAAAAAAACACAAAAACTGCCATTAGTGCAGCTTTCATCATTTTCCCTTTAGTCTGATTTATAGCTGCTTGCTGGAAGACAGCTAATTTACACTGAGTGCATGAGGAGGTAAAGCACACGCAGGCTGCAAGCATGTTCCTTTCTGTGATCTTATGAATGTATAAATCATTCCAGTCTGAAGATGAAACTTTCAGGTTTAAAGATTCTGAACAAGGATTCCAGGCTTTTGAAATGTTTCATCGATTAGCTAAGGGTTCTTCTTAGAGAAAAACATGTTGCTGAAGGTTAAGTTAGTATGGAATGCTTCACTGCGTGGCTTGACCTGCCAGGTGCTGTTTCAGGTGTCTTTTCATCGTACTCAGATTGCACCTCCTGAAAGACTTTATTGTTTCATACTCCGAAAGGGTCCAGGTTATTCCCTTGCCGTTCCTTTGTGGGAGGAGATTACGTAGGTGCCTGCCTTACCTTACCTCATTGCCTCACCTCAGAGATAATACAGCTCTTTGAACAAGCAATAGAGCTGGTCTTTGATATAGAGGTCTCTTTGTTAAAGTTCGGATCCAGAAAGACAAACTGGAAGAAGATGGAATCAGACACAGTTTGGAGCAAATCGCTACTTTGCTAACTGTCCATGCTAGTCAAAAAAAAGAGAAGAATTGGATCTCTACCAGGAAGTTCCTCCACGTATTTGTTGACTCTTTGGTGCTCAACATGCTGATACAGAGTAGTGTTTGATGGTCTTAGATGTTTCTTGATCAGTCAGCTTTGTTTCAAACAGCCTCAGGTTAACCAAGTGATAGTTCTATGAGAGCGAGTGCTAATCAGACAGCATGCAGGAAAGATAAATCTCATTACACAGCTGGGGAATGAAAACACAAAGTCTACTCAGGGGCCTGTGTGTGTGTGTGAGCCTGCTGGGAGATTACATTGTCTAGACGAACACCGGTTATATGCCAAGTTTTGTTAAAGCCAAGAATACAAACGGTCCTTCAAAACAGGACAAAACCATAGCAAACATCTTATACTGAGAGGCAACAGGAAAAAGACTCAATAGCAAATTGAACTAATGTGATCTCAGTGTTTTAACAGAAAATTAGTCTTTCAGGAGGTCTGATGGTCACATGTCTATGACTTAAGATTAAAAAAAAGTTCCTTTTTTTTTTTTTTTTAAACTCTGTTGAGCTAATATATCTGAATCACCGGCTTAACAATCATCAAAACAAAAGAAATTGCTGGGTCTTTAAACCTGGACTTTTTATAGTCACAAAATCTGACAGACCCTATGGGAGGTTTAATACATTTCCTTCACACCTCTTTATACATTTTCAATGTAACCATGTAATGCCTGTAATCAGTCAGCGCAGTTAAATGTGTCAGTTAGTGGAATGGAGCTTTCATGAGCTAAGAGTCCACTAACTGACAAATTCAACTGAGCTGAAGTGTGCCATGATTTCTATTGGAAAAATGTCCCTTGCTAGCATTAAAGCTTATGAGATATATTGTTTTTTTCCCCATAGATTATACAAATGGCTAAACAAGTGATACACAAAGTTGAGCTATTTTATGAGTTGCTCAGTAGCTCCTGGTTCCACATCATCATCTGACTGTATAAGACTGTAGAAAGGGCATTACTCATAATCACACACTCTGGTATTTATGGTAGTAGTTCTCTCTCTCTCTCTCTCTCTCTCTCTCTCTCTCTCTCTCTCTCTCTGGCGTTTTGTATTGTTTTAAGATTTATAATCGCACTCTTGATATCACTCAAATGAGGATGGGTTCCTTGTTTGAGTCTGGTTCCTCTCAAGGTTTCTTCCTTCTCTACGATCTAAGGGAGTTTTTCCTCGCCACAGTCGCCTCTGGATTAGTCATCAGCGATAAATACACATAATTCACTTTAAATCTTCAGTTCTGTAAAGCTGCTTTGAGACAATGTCCATTGTGAAAAGCGCAATAGAAATAAATTTGAATTTGAACAAAGTGAATAAAATGTTGCAGTTGACAGAAAAAGGGTTTTTTTTTTTTATTGCCTCCATGTTGGCAGGATTCTCCTGGCAGTAGTGCACAAGGGCAGGTGTCTCCCTGTAGGCAAGAAGAGCTGCTCAACCTGTCTTGTCCCAGACACACAACACTCAACACAGAGTGGGAACAAGGCGGGATTCGAATAAGAATGATTCAAAGAAAGGTGGTTAACTCCCAGTTTCTGTGGCATATCAGGATATCAGTCACCGTAAAAGATCAAATGCATGACGGTCATTTCAAACGTAAAGTATGTAATAAGCAAAGCATGTACAGTGTTGATCAGGTAAAATAATAAATGCATCCTTTTATACTACAGTTTTCCAAAAAATACACTGTTAAAAAAACACATCAACTGAACTAGTCTCAACTGTACTGAAGACGACTGGAAAAAAAACGCAGTGTTTGTAAAAGTCAAATTTGAAGCATCAACAGTGGAGACTCCTTCCATAAAGGTACTGTCCTGTGAATGAGCCATTATTGCAGAAACAATGACATACAATAACATACAATATAAATAGTAAAATGTTTGTGGACACACAGGGTCATAGGTTTCGTATATGCTTAATGAACAGTTCATTCCATATTTAGTTCCCATTTACGGTTATAATATCCTCCACTCTCCTGGGAAGATGTTGCAATAGATTTTAGAGTTGGCTTGTGAAGATGGTGATCATTCAGCCACAAGGTTTCTAGTAAAGTCAGGTACTGATGTATGGTGCAGAAGCCTGGAGTGCAGTCAGTGATCTGATTCATCCCAGAGGTGTTCAATATGATTGAGCTTTAAAGCCGGCCCCTCAAGAGCTTTCACTCCAGCCTGTCTAAAACACATCTTCATAGAGCTGGCTTTGTGCACAGACATTGTCATGCTGGAACAGGTTTGGGTCTCCGAGATCAAGTGAAGGAGAAATCTATGCTTCCAACTCAGTTTGGAGGAAGAACCACATATGGGAGGAAAATTCAGATGTCCCAACACTTTTGTCCATATAGAGTACAAAGTATAAACTAGAATCCATAATTCAACAGGACTGAGAAAAAACAAAATTAACAATACCACTCACCAAAGACCATTTATAGAGTGAATGCGACTCTTAAGACAGATTCGAATTGAAGCCTCAACAAACACAAAGACCTCCTCTCAGGAACACCCTGATGGAAACAGTACTGTATTGCCTGTATTATAAAGATCATGTTAATAATGTGGGTATACAGCCAACATGGATGTGAGTCACTACTGGGTTTCTGCTCTTGAAGCTGACGCAAAAGGACGAGGAGACGTGTTGTGTAAACTTCAGTCAAAAGTGTACTAAAAAAATGATAGCTATAGGATTTTACATCACTTATGTCGATTTATTGGATCCAAAGATAATAATAAAACTTCAACATTTGTGCATCACAAAAGGATTTGAAAATTTCCACCACATCCCCATGGTGAGATTCTGTCTTCAGGAATATAACTGGTACAGCAGCAAAAGCCTGAGACCTTTAAACCAATCCCAAAGAATCTTAATGTATGGAGGCGTGGCTCTTTATAATAATGTTTACCCAGAGATCTCAAACAAACACACACACTGTTCTGGTCACTGAAATGCCACCATTTCCACTCTCGTTATGCTGAATTACACTAAAAGCTGTATATAAACCCCCAGACAGCAAGGGACGCCCAGAAAACACAGTTCTATCAGAGATCTCACACACCTTCTAAACACTTCCCCAGGAACAGATTAGATACATGTGGAATTCCCCACTGCAGAGAAGTTTATAAGCTTTCCGATAAAAAAAAAAAATGTGTAAAGAGCTTAAGGAAAAAATGAAAAGAACACAGATTAGTGGTGATTCTATTCTGGTTGTCAGGCTGTTTAAATAAAACCTGGGGGTGCTCTCCACTCTGTGGTGTTCTTTAGCCAGATGAGAACACAGCAGTCCCAATTCAGTGGCTGTAAGTCTCTTAGTGAGGTTACGTATTATACCAAATGAGAAAAGTCATTTGAAGCATTTGCTGTAAGATTATTGCAATTTCTGCCATAATTCTGACCTAATTCTTACTAACTGATTCTGACTTATTTTAACCCAGACTCATGCAAGTTCGAGTTCATTTTCACCGTTCACATTCCTTACTTACTATCTTAAAATGCTGACTTGTTATCTCAAAGACATGTCCTATCTCACAATCCTGAATGATTATTACAATATTATCTCACATTTCTGAATGAATAACCTTTCAAAATTCAATATTCCAAGTTATAACCTGAACACTGTCTTATTTCTGACATCTCTATTTTGATTCATCTCAAAATTCTAACCATCTACTTTAAAATATTGACCAATTTACAGAATAACGTGCTGTGAGATAGGGATTCAATTAAATCATAGCGAGAAAGGGATGCATTTTGATCATGGTGAAAAATAATTTCATCTGCAAATATAGAAAAAGATATATTTGGCACAGGAAAAAGGCAATTGTGGAAAGAAAGTGAATCAATTCAACGGCAGCAGGAAGTCGATTTAACTTGACTGCAGACTACATGTGTTTACAAATACATACAGAGAGGATTAGAAGTTTATCGTTCCACTGGTGCTTGAGCACACCTTCAGAGAGAAGAGGGGATTACGATGGCATTTAATTCCCTTAAGGACTTGTTACAGGTGAATGGTAATGGGAGTATGGATCAAGTCTGTGTGTGTGTGTGTGTGTGTGTGTGTGTGTGTGTGTGTGTGCGCTGCAGTCTAGGTGATAGTGAAAGTGCTGACAATTTAATTATGCTTTGACATTCACTGTTCCTGAGAGCAATCATGTACAGATGTCCATGTTTAAAGCTAATCTCTCTCTCTCTCTCTCTCTCTCTCTCTCTCTCTCACACACACACACACACACACACACACACACACACACTTTCCTCCACCACGACACATCCTGGAACCATCATTTTAATAACTATTGCACTATACAGATAATTTATTCAAAAGCAATAAACATGTCTTGGCTGGGCATTAGGACCCTGAATTGCAGACTTGCCTCAATATCCTAGTCCTCTAAAATCAAGCCAAGAGGCTTGCTCACTCGCATGTGAAATTTAGCAGAAGACACACTCCCCATGACACACATTTGATGCAATGCTAACAATTCCACTGTGCTAGCAAGTCTTTCTCCTTTCAGAACTTTCAAGACATGCTCAACTAAATATTTTCCACTGGAATGTTATAAATAGCCAGTAGGCTAATCAGAGGAGGTGTTTACAATAAACAAGAACACACACACGAACACACACACACACACACACACACACACACTCACTACAGTTTCCCTCTACACTCTGAAATTCCACCCTCCATTCTATTGATCAGATTTAAATAACCCTGACTTCCAGATCTCATACACCTTCTAAATACTTCCCCAGAAAGTCTATTCTGGGAGAAGTAACCACTTTTTATTTATAAACGAGGAGGAACTCACATTTTATTTATCAAGCCAAAAGCTTATAATTCAACAAGCAGAAAGTTTAACAATGAGAATTTTTTCTTATCTCAAAAAAGCAGGAACAGAGCCTCTGCATTAAAAACACTAATCACTGAGTGTCACATGGAAATGTATAGGAATGTATTACATGTTCTCATGAAATATACGCCATTCAGCCAGTGAACAATCTTAAGTCTCTTCATGAACACAATAAAAACGTTTATTTCCAAAAAGCGGTACTCACCACCTGTTTCCACATTCCCAATAGCTAATTCCGAACTGCTAGACAAGGTTTTTGCAAAAGACTATCCCAGGAAAACCATCACAAGCAATAATGGACCAGCAATTCCATCATAAACCATCATATCAAAAGGCCATTCTCAGAAATGTTAATCAAACTAGCATGTGTTTAGGAGGTGGAAGGAACCCTGAAAAGAACCTAAACACACACAAGGTTGAAAAAAACATGTGAAACTTTACAGAGATTTGGGACAAATACGTGTAGCAGAGAAACATCCTGCAAGAGCTACACATATCAGCATATCTGGATTAGAACCTGTAACCTTCTGATCAAAACAAATCTTTATCTAGTGACTTTTTATTTTGGATGCATGCTTGGTTGATTATGTACAAATCCCAGACCAAATTAAAAGTGTATATGTGGATTTATTTATTTTTTTGTTGCGATAATTTACATTCCAAAATTATTCATTGGTTATAAAATTTTATATCATTTTAAAGCTCTAATTTCAACCTTGTCTGAGTTGAGTGGCAGCACACACATGCATGCACACACAAAGAACGGGAATACTGTTTTATAAACAGTATTCCCGCGATATCCTCTCCAGATTCACCATCGCCAGGATAAAGCTCTTAATGAAGACAAATGATCAAACCATCTTTGAATGGACAGATGTAGCTTATATTTCTGATTATGCCAACAGCACAAAAGCAATATTATTGAGGCTGTTGTTTTTATTCCTTTCGCACGTTAAATGTTTTAGTCAAACAAAAACAATTACCTACCATAAGAATGAGTAGGAGTCTAAAACGTCTGGAATACATTTTGTAATGTTCTACAATAGAATATTTTCAATAAAATTTACATTTAAATTACTTTAAAAGATTGGATAAAATTACTTTATATAAAAAAACACTGCTCTGGTCTGCTTGTGATACAAAGTAATGAGAGTGTGTAGTGTAAATATAAATCTATTGGAAAAATAAACTGTTTACTCCCCATGTCCAAAATTACTCTGGGATTAGGAATATGCGAGAGCACGGAATCCGGGGAAAGTCCAGCGATTAGCCAGAACCAAATCAAATTAAAAAAAAACAAAAAACAAATGTGTGTACATACAAATAAATTAATTTTGGGCAACTGCTGGTAAGATGAATAAATATATATTTTTAAACATACAAATAAATAAACAAATAGGAGCAACAGAAAACCCCAGTCTCATCCTGTTCCAGGTTTCACTATGCATCTGAGGCTTGGGATAAACCATTAAGATCTACAGGTGCTTTTTTATACAATAAAATATCACATCTCACCAAAACAACACCTCACTTCATTTCACCCCGACTAAAGCTCAGATTTCCTGCTGACAGTGCACATTTTTTATGAAAACTTACATTTCCTGAACTTTCCTCAGACTAAGTCATGAAGATGAAATAAAAGCTCTCCTGGTCATGTTTGTGTCAGAACTTTACACCCTGAGCTGACAGTTGTGTGTTTGTTAGCTCAGTAAGAGGGAAATGCCCGAGTCAGTGTTTTATTTTCACAGCTGAAGAGGCATCGTGAAATTCTGGGAAAACTCAAGGGACATTCCAGCATTGTATTTTTCTCTCTCTGACAGACACACACACACACACACACACACACACACACACACACACACACACACACACACCTCTTTTCAGAATTAGAGTCAATAAATATAAAAGGGAATGCGTGTTGAATACAGCAGCAATTATAATCCGAAAGAGGAAAACTTGAATAGAAGACGTTAAAAGTGCCCCAGATGCACACGTAAAAGAAATGACATGCTTTAGTGTCTAGAGCAAATAAAACCTTAACACCTCACAGCTCTATACATGACCAACATTTTTTGTTTTTAAATGCTGACTAGCTAACAACCATCTCAACATTATTAATTTCTATATATTACCGTAATTTCCGGACTATAAAGCGCACCCACTGAATTTTACAAATATTTATATTTTTAACATAAATAAGCCGCACCTGTCTATAATGAACTTTACACAGGATTTAACGAAAGACACGTTACACACGGTGTAACATGTGAAATATGTTGCGCTTCCTTTAGGAGCATAGCGGTATTTTAGGAATAGTGTGCCACTGCATTCCCCCGGTATTACTGCATGTGTGGAGACCGAGGATTATGTCCTTATTTTTTTTTTGATGCTCATTTCTAAGTTTCTTTGACTAACCCATAACGCTGTTGCCAAGAAAAATAAAAAAGCACGAGTTTTGTAAACCTGTCTGTGCTTATATGATTTCTGTTGTAACTGAGTTAATGAGCTCTCCCATCACCCAGACTCAACGTGTTACAACAGCTTGTATCTAAACAGTAGCCAAACAAGTAAGTCATTGTTCACTGTCTTCCTCCTTCCTTTCACAACTATTTCTCTCAGGAGTTTATCTTTTGGCATCGTCGTGCGTTTAAAAAAAACGTTTTTTCTCCCGATGCCGTGCAGCTCAGAACACAGGTGAGGTGCGTTTTTTCGTTTCCGTTCGGATATTTCATTGGTCTAATGTTATGGGGTTCAGTTTTTTGGCTTGAAGTTTGTAAAACCGGGAAAAACCCAGGAAAAATTCATAAATAAGCCGCTTCGTTGTTTATGCCGCGGGGTTCAAAACGTGGGAAAAAAGTAGCGGCTTATAGTCTGAAAAATACGGTAACTATAATTCTGACATAATTCATACTAACTGGGATTCTGAATGCTTATAACCCATACTCTTTTCTGAATTCATTTTTACCTTTCACAATCCTTTCTTTCTATCTTAAATTCCTAAATGATTATTACAATATCCTATCAATTTTTCTTTCAAATTTCTGAAGGAATCTTAAAATACTAAACTAATTATTTATATTGTTGAGTTAAAACTCAGACTAGCCCAATAATCCAAGTTATTACCTGAACACTGTCCTGACATCTCTATTTTGATTTATTATCTCAAAAGTCTAACCTTCTACTTCAACATATTGGCTCACTCTATAAAAACATGCGCTTCATCCCTGCACTGTTTGGATTGGGATTGGAAGTGTGGGGTTGTGGTTGGAAGAACGCTGCTCTAAGTGAAGCTAAACCACAGTGTGGACATGTCGGAGCTCCATCTCTATTAATAGCACTAAAGAGCCTCAAGGTTCTTCATCTCTCCCCTAACATCACCACCAGAACACACTCAGCACTCTGCACTGAGAGACTGCCTACAGGCTTGACGCTTTGAATCAGGTGACCTGCCTCCAGGTTTCACCTCAGAGACGAGTTAAACGTGTTAATGCGAAAGCGTTTAGCCTGAGTATACGCCGTCACTCTCTGATGGAGGTCTGACTCGACTTCATGGAGGATGTTAGGGAGTGAATGTGCAGAGACATAGGCGTAAAGCAAAAATCAATCTTGAGAATAGGTTTAGAAACAAGAGCTGTGTGTGTGTGTGTGTGTGTGTGTGTGTGTGTGTGTGTGTGTGTGTGTGTGTGTGTGTGCGCATGCGCTCACGTCCTGGAGCAGCTACTCACCAGCACTCTGTTCTCCACTTTATCACCTTTGACCTCCAGTTTGACTTTCTTCTTAAGAACCAGCTTGATTTTTCTCCCCACTGCATCCCGAACACTCTCTGAAACACGACCAGAAAAATTATAAGAACGGTTTCAGTTACAAACAAAAGGATTTGCAGTGTGATCAGTTTTCTGAAGCTCAGTATCAGTTTAATGTAAAGTTCACAATTTCCAGTTGGTATATCAGCATTTAGTATTGCTAACCGCTATGACCATCTCCCATTTCCTCATCATGCTGTACAGCCATAGCCTTACAGAAAATCTCAAACATGAGAATTAGAATAAGAGGAAGAAAAGTAAAACCTAAGGAGACTCTCATTTATATTTATATATATATATATATATATATATATATATATATATATATGTATACACACACACACACACACACACACACACAGACTCACACACACAGAGAGAGAGAGAGAGAGAGAGAGAGAGAGAGAGAGAGTAATCATAATGGTCATAATCATAATAAATTATAAAAATAATGGAAACAAAAAGCAAAAACAGCAGGAATGAATAATATATTTTAGAAAATAGAGAATGAATAGAATGGAAAGAGAAGAATGAGGATATTAAGATGTTAAAATTAAAAAAAGCGGGTTAAGGAATGAATTATGATTAATAAGAAGGAAAGGAAGAAACATGAGAATGAAGAAAGAAATATTTTTTTGCTGTCTTTTTTTTGGTGTGTCTCAAAAAAAAAAAAAAAAAAACAGATTCTATATCCATCCATCCATCCATCTTCTCTTTTCATTCTGGATCTCAGTTTGATTCTCCACACCTCTAATGCAAGAAAACTGGGTCACGTCTGCTGTCATGCTTCAGAGCTGATTTAACCTCATTAAAGCAGTATTGGTTTAAAGAAGCTGCAGCCTCAAGCATGTTAGGTGTGTGTGTGTGTGTGTGTGTGTGTGTGTGTGTGTGTGTGTACACACAGATAACCTGGGCAGAGCATTCCAAAACAATCTAGCTACAAGCCATGATCAACAATTATGACATCAATCAACATTTTAATCCTGATATTGCTGCATTAAAAATGGGGTGTGTCTTACTTTAAGTTTAATTAAAATATTAATCATGTGACATCATTGATAGCTTTCTTTTGCCCCCCACTTTTTTTAACTCAACACAGAGTACAAAGAAACAAACACAATACTGTAATGTGATCATGTTTCTGATTGGCTGAGGTGACTGCATTATGCTCCACCCATTTTGACCCAAAGATTCCTGTCAGTCAACAAAGCCAGTATGTGGACACAGACAGACACACAGACACACACACACACACACACACACACACACACACACAGAGAGAGAGAGAGAGACAGTATCACAGCCCTCTGTATAGGGAGAACAATAATGCTCTGTCCTCATCTGCTCGTGTTTGTCCACTGAAACAATTCGTTCACTTTCTCTTACACGTTAAACTGAAGACACACACACACACACACACACACACACACACACACACACACACTCACCCTGAAAACATTCTAGCTTGCTTCAGAACACTTTATATGCAGAGTCAATATTTATCACAAACACTGTTAGGAAATAAAGTGAAGATGCACATGACAGCCTCATATCAAAACATCATAATAATGACAACATTTCCTATATTAATAACAATAATACCAATCATCATCATCATCATCATCAATCATCACCATCATCATATATTCTTTACTCATTCTGCTGCTTATTATTTTCATGTATCCTCTAAATATGAATATAGCCATAATATCTCTCTCTCTCTCTCTCTCTCTCACACACACACACACACACACACACACACACACATTAATTACTTTGTATATATACACTGTGTGTGTGTGTGTGTGTGTGTGTGTGTGTGTGTGTGTGTGTGTGTGTAAGAGAAGTTGTCCTCACCGAGCAGCTCTCTCGGTACATTGCTCGCCTCCTCACTCATCCTCACTGCCAGATTATCCACACACACACACTACATACACTACACACACATACAACACACACATTCCACACACACAGTGCAGGTCCAGAGGAGGAGAGTAGTCATCAACACTGCTGCTGCTGGAATAAAGCCTTAATCAGGGGCGGGGGCGCGCACACACTGCGCGCCACCGTTAAGCGCTCCTCTCCTCACGGCACCGCACTCTCCGCTCAGATCGGGAAGACATCATTTTCAACCTTCATCCTAATCATACTTCTTCTTATTCTTACTATTCTTATTATTATTATTTCTTTCTCCCGGTGATCTGCTGAATCTCCGTCACTGAACCCTCCGGAGAGAGAAGGACCTACCGGAAGCGCTTGAAACGCCCCGAGCCCAGACTCCGCCCCCTACTTCCGCTTTATTTACATATCAGATTGAAATATTGGGAGAAAAATGTAAAAACGGCGACAGCTGCTGGAGGAACGCAGAAACACACACACACACACACACACACACACGCACTCGCACACACACATACACACATATACGCACTCGTACACACACACACACACACACACACACACACATATATATATATATATATATATATATATATATATATATATATATATATATATATATATATATATATATATAAAGGATAACATGAGACAAGGAAAAACAGTAACACAGTAGCGCCGACCAGTATAGTATAGAAGGTTGTGCAAAATGGATTATCCATATACAAATTAAAAACAAATATTGTACATGTAAATACATTTGGTTGCATGTAAACTTTTGATTCAACTAAAGTGTGCAAACAGCAGTTTTGTGCAAACTGTTTTTTTTGTTGTTGTTGTTAATTGTGTATCTGCATCAGTCAGTTCCTTCATGTTGAGGAGTCTAATGGCTTGTGGAAAGACACATCTCTAGGTTACGTATGTGACCCCAGTTCCCTGAGGGAGTGAGACACTGCGTTGCAACACTTTTGGAATGTGTCTGTGTTGTCCATGCTCTGAATCACATGTGTAATCTGTTTAATTGAATGCACGCCATCACCATCACAAACAGGTGATGTCACAACCAGGAAGCTATAAAAAGCACATGGAGTGAAGCCAGGGCTACAGTGACACTCCAGAGGACCAAGCCTTAGAGGCTGCCATACTCCGGGTCGAGTGTGCTCTGACCCTTAACAGAGCAGGCCACCAGAGGACTCATAGGAGTATGCAATAGCATCGATAATCCACCTGCTCAATATCTGCTTGTTCACAGAGAGGCTTCTCCTCTGAGGGCTGTAGCAGATGAGCAGTTGTTCCGACTTCCTCCATGGACTCGTCCTGCATGGTATGGAGGACATGATATGCTGAAAAGGTGGGAGATTTTAAGGGGGAACGGAGCCAAACCTTTGGCTAACTGTTCTTAATGGATTTCCAGCACTGAACCAACTGAGCAGTTAACTGGATCCAATCGGTGCTGCTCGCACCACACATTGAACAGGCACCATCTCTTGCCATACAACCTTGCCGAATTTCTCCCAAATCCACTTCACCGCATGGGGATGGAGCCGCCATTCCCCAGGTCTTAACCACTGTCTCGACAGGGTGTCTGCTGCTTTGTTCAGGCGGCCTGCAATGTACACTGAGAGCAGCTTCCCTTGGGCCTACAGAAGGATCTGACATGCCAGACTGTACAGGGATCGTGGGCGCCGACCCCCCTGATGGTTGATGTATGAAATGTTGTTTGGACGGATCAACACATGGTGATCTACGAGGTCCAGAATAAAATGCTTTAATGCTAGGAGCACAGCCAGCATCTCTAGGAAATTGATGTGCCACAGTAGATGGGGGCCCTTCCCATAGACTTTGGGTGGAGCGGCCACTCATAAATGCTCCCCACCCCGTAAGGGATCCATCATAAGCATTACATCATAAGCAGACTGGGAACTCACAAGACGGGGCCCTGAGATAGGAACCTATTATCTCTTCAAACATCTAAGCCACGTAGGGCTCCCCACGTGACCTTGATAGTATGGAGGGGCTTGCTCTTCCGTTAGAACCCTCAGGTCCTGAGCCACCACTGAAGGGGTCTCATGTGCAGGAGGCCAGGTGGAATCACGTTGAACGCTGCTGACATTAACCCGAGCAGTTCCTGGAACTGCTTGACAGTGAGTGCTTGATCCAGCTTGGCGACTGCATGAGTCACAACCCCCATGAGCTCCTCGACCTTGGACTCGCAACCGCCGGTGATGCCGCGCCTTTCCTTGGACAGATTGCACGCGTGATTTAGAGTGTGGACAACGTGGAAGCATTCCCAAATCGTTGCGACGTAGCTCGAGTTCCTGAAGGGGGACTGTTACACAGTCTGGATGTGAGGGCCCGGATGCTTCTGTACCTCTTTCCAGTTAGGAAAGGTTATCAAACAAACTGTTAATTTTGCATACAGAGAAACTCTAATTAATTCCATAAAAGCTCACAAAAAGTTTGATAAATCTATTCAAAGTTGTGTACTAGTATAGGAAAAAAACAACAACCCCATACCATCGTCATTGATTCACAAATAATAAAAAACTTAGGAATAAAACAGAAACAAAAGTTGAATGAATAAAAATTAAACATACTGTGGTACAAAAATAGCCAATGTAAAGAGAGTAGAGTATGGTGCAGTTGATTTAGTCAAGGAGGGTACAGTAAAATACAGCAAAGCACATAATTGTTGAGTACAGTAGAGTAAAATACCGCATATTAAAGTAGATGAGAGTGCATTACAGAAAAGTAAAGTATAGTGCATTTGAGTAGAGTACGGTATAGAATAGTATTTATAGCATAATACAGTACAGTGCAATGTGGTACAGTCAAGTAGAGTGCAGTACAGTCTAGTAGATCACAGTAGAGCACAATGCAGTGAAGTACAGTACAGTAAAGTAGAATAGAGTACAGTAAAGTAAAACAGAGTACAGTACCATATAGTACAGTAGCATAGAGTACAGTAGAGTAACATAAAGTAGAGTACAGTAAAATTGAGAACAGTAGAATAGTATGAAAATGATAAATAAATGAAATCAATGAAATTGATAAAGCTTGGTGATTAAAAGGAATCATTACACTGAAGATGAATTAATAAAGAACAAAGTTAGGTGGAATGAATCGGTGTCCGTAGGGTCGCCGGGGCCATAAATTCTGGACAGGGCATCGTCTTTCCCATTCTTCGAACCTTGACAGTTACCTGTATGTTGGGATAAACCGGCTCCTGTGCCTGTGGAGGGATCCACCGCCACTATAAATGGGAGCTGGGGATCCGGGTGGCGTAGAAGAGGGGTGGTACTGAACCTCCTTTTAAGCTCAAGTAAGGCTTTCTTGGACTCCTGGTTCCACCCAATGGTTTTGGTTTTTCGCCTCAGGAGTGAAGTGAGCGGGGCGGTGACCAAGCTGAAGTTACAGATGAACCGTTGAAAGAAATTGGACAACCCTAGGAAGCATAGGAGCTCCTTTGTAAAACCTGGGCGAGGCCAGTCCAGAACTGCCTTAACCTTTCACTGGTCCCTGGTTCCCTGGGGGTCTTTGTATCCCCAAAGAACTGATGTCGTACCCCAGGAATTGTACCTTGGACTGGTGGAACTCACACTTCTCCAGCTTTTAGTAGAGGCGGTGCTCCCGTAATCGTCCTAGGACCTGGGTGACATGACTTCGATGTTCCATTAGGTCTCGGGAGTAGATGAGGATGTCATTGATGTAGAACGATGATGAACCAAAGGAGGAACGGTCGGAACACCTCATTCATAAACATCTGGAATACTGCTGGAGAAATGGACAGTCCATACGGCATTACTCGATACTCATAGTGCCCTGAGGGGGTGATACACTGTAAAAAATTATGTGTTGAGTTTACCTAAAATATATATGCACCATTTTTGCATAATACTTCTTAAGTTAATTCAAATTTTGTAGGTTTTAAGTAAAAACTAGCAAGAAAATATTTGTGCCATAAACTCAAATGTTTGAGTTTACTCAACTTTAATATTTAAAAAAATATTTAAGACCAATAATATTTGACAATTAATTACAAGTTGTGTCAATTTAAACGTTAAGCTTCTATGTACAAACCCGATTCCAAAAAAGTTGGGACACTGTACAAATTGTGAATAAAAACAGAATGCAATGATGTGGAAGTTTCAAATTTCAATATTTTATTCAGAATATAACATAGATGACATCAAATGTTTAAACTAAAATGTATCATTTTAAGGTAAAAATAAGTTGATTTTAAATTCATGGCATCAACACATCTCAAAAAAGTTGGGACAAAGCCATGTTTACTACTGTGTGCAGCATCCACTCTTCTATTTTTAACAGTCTGTAACCATCTGGGAACTGAGGAGACAAGCTGCTCAAGTTTATGTATAGGAATCTTGTCCCATTCTTGTCTAATACAGGCTTCTAGTTGCTCAACTGTCTTAGGTCTTCTTTGTCACATCTTCCTCTTTATGATGTGCCAAATGTTTTCTATGGGTGAAAGATCTGGACTGCAGGCTGGCCATTTCAGTTCGCGGATCCTTCTTCTACGCAGCCATGATGTTGTAATTGATGTGGTCTGGCACTGTTATGTTGGAAAATGCAAGGACTTCCCTGAAGAGACGACGTCTGGATGGGAGCATATGTTGTTCTAGAATTTTTATATACCTTCCAGCAATAATGGTGCCTTTCCAGATGTGTAAGCTGCCCATGCCACACGCACCCATGCAACCCCATACCATCAGAGATGCAGGCTTCTGAACTGAGTGATTGTGTTCATCAACAATGTTTTCTGGAAGTATTCCTGAGCCCATGTTGTGATTTCCATTACAGTAGCATTCCTGAATGTGATCCAGTGCCGTCTAAGGGCCCGAAGATCACCTGCATCCAGTATGGTTTTTTCGCTTGGCCCTTATGCACAGAGATTGCTCCAGATTCTCTGAATCTTTGGATGATATTATGCACTGTAGATGATGATAACTTCAAACTCTTTTTCCATTTTTTTCTTTGTGTGTATATATATACTTGTCTGTTATCTGCATAAAATTAAAGAAAAACATATACACCATTCTGTGTGCTGTGTGATTCTTCCCTAATCAGAAAAGGCACCACGGGCATCGCAAATCGCATGGAAAACCTCTCCAAAAAGGTTTTGTTTGGTCATAATAAAAATCTAAAATTATATTTGTTTAATTTTTTCAGCTGATTTCACCAAAATATCAGATTTTATACATGGATTGTCCAGAAGAGTACCATCCCTTCTAAATGTCATTGGCAGATTTTAGACTCAGCTCAGTGCCATAAGGAAACTCTGGAATTGCAAAATGTGATGGCTATTGCTCTGTTCTTTGGCCCTGGCTCTCTGGAGAAGAAAGCAGCACTGCAACATCCGATGAGCCAAATGATGAAGATGCAGTTGACAAAGCATTTAAACTTTGAGGGTTAACACTCTCTAAGCTGTCAGTTGTTAAATTTAACTCAAACACTTGCTCAACTTGCACTACTTTGATAGTTCCTTTATTTTGAAGTGCATCTGTTGAGGTTAAAGAAAATAACACTCCAAAATCATAGTCTTTGTAATGTAGAGTAAAGCTTTCTTGTATTTTAAATGTGTCTCTAACAATTGACACCAACTCTCAATTACTGAAGGCAGCTGAAGCTTGTGAATGAAATGCTCATCAAGGATCACCCGTAATTGTGCCAACTGAGCCATCTCCTTTTTAAAAAAGAAAGACAGATTAACTATTAATTAATAGAACAGACACGTATTTGAATTAAGCCATGTTCTCAGTGTTTACTAAAAGTCTGCAATGTTTAGTAAAAAGATAAATACATTTATAATGACCAATTAAATACTTCCTCTAAAGTGCTTACCTAGAATTGTATAGAAATGAAAAGTTTTAAAGTAACCATACACTTTCCCTTAACCACGTATGTGGCTAATAGCACATCACCACTCAGGTCCTGCTGAAGAAGTACTTGAATATGACCAGGGGCATCCAGATCAAAAGACCTAAAGTGCTCATTGTACCAGGATTTGCGTGTTTTTACTATAAACTCAACTGTGTTTTTCACAACCATCATATGGTGTATTTGTATAAAATCAGGGAGTCCGCCAGTGGAACCATAAGGCAGAACCATACCTACACGGTATTTTGTTCCATAAGAGGATACAGTGTTTGCCAACAGAACTGATGCTTCATTTGGGAATTTGCTACAAACTGCTTCCTGTACAGCATTATGTGGCAAATCCAGCTGAAAATTGGACACGTGACCCAGAAAGAGCCGGATTCAAAGACTCAAAATCATGGGAATGAAAAGCCAAGAACTAATGTTTTGCTGCAAGGAACAGCAAGATGTTTCTAAGGATTTGGTGTGCTGTTCAACATGTTTAAAAAACTGTGCTTTGCCTCGAAGCACATGGTCCACAAAGCCACCAAAGGACCAAAAGCCTCTATCAGTTCTGAATAATGCTCCAAGAAATTATGCTTGGGGAGCAATTTCTGCGTTGAAAAAACACCAACCAATTTGTGTTTGTGCTCAGATATTTTGATGTCAAGGTAAGAAATGGACTCCTGTGAAAGAACTGGTGCAACTATCAATTCTAAAATTTCTTTAAGGTCCATAAGAATTAACCACACAGGTTCGTCAACTGGAATTTTTTGACCTATAAGAAATGGAAGAAATCTGAGCAGGGCCTAGTTTTCATGAGCATTTCCCCCAATACTCTTTTGAGTACCAAATGACAGAAGTACTGACTTTGGACTGTTAATCTTGTATGTCCATTTAAATGAAAACTGTTGGATGGCAACATTTATTTCACTCACTGTCGTTCCTTTTTGATGAAAACATCCAAGCATAAGGCCAGTTCTATAAGAACAATCCCTTCCAGCACATCGTGCAGAAGATCTGGTGAATATCCAGATAGAAAATGAAAAAGTTTTTCTGTCAAGGGACATCAAAACCAAATGAATGTTCGTTCCTGTAGTACAGACTGAATATGCAGCTCGAATAACCCAAGATAATTTAAAATGGGATCTTGTACAACTGAATATCCATGCTGTTTGATGTCTTCTGTTTTGTAAAGCAGTGCCAAATAAATGGATGACAACTCAGAGCGGCGTGGTGTGGGTACATTTCCGAACACACAGTAAACTGCAGTAATTTTATGTTTCTTTCGTGACTTTACAACTGAGTCCTATCACTGGGGCGTCGACATTCTCAACAGCATAGATCAGAACAGTTCATGCTTGAACTGAGCCGATAAACAGTTTTCTCTGTTGAGGTGGTGAACCATTTTCTTATATCCATTGTTAAAGATTTTTCTTAAAAACAGTGTTTTGGTAAATGTTTAAGACAAACTTTAGAATAACGATTTCACTGACCATTTAGCCTACTGATTTACGTTACTGACATCGTGGCAGCATGTATGTAATTGGCTTACTATGTTAGCACTGCATTATGGGTTAGTAACTTTTTTTTTAACTAATACTCTTCATTCTTTAACCAGTATTCATGGTAAAATAAAATCAATTTGTAAAACATTTTTTAAAAATTATTAAGTAGTTATTATTTTGAGAAGTTAGAGGGCACAGTGATTCAAGTGGCTGGGCCACACCCCCCCAGGTCCCGCTCGTGGCACCGACACTGATGTTCAGAGGTCTGAAAGCTTTGAGAACTTTTCTTCTCATTCATTAAATGAGACAGAACATTAAGAATAGAAACATACTGAAAACTCTGATTTTCTTTAGCAGATAGAATAAACTCAACAGGTTCCACAATGTTGAAGTTGTCTTTGCAATACTCTTTCTTCTTGTAAGAAGACCTAAAAAGCCCATCTGGTCCAAGAGATGCGCTTAATGGGCTTGCTTAAAAGGTCCTTTACCAAGTCTTTGATTACTGAAGTGTCAAGAACACACGTTTGTGTGTTTTTCCAATAAGATCTCAAGATCTCAACTGATCCCTCTGTGGAAATAGACCAAGTACTCTACCAACTGTTCAATGCACCTCTCTAATACATGAAAAGGGCATTCCAATTTCAGCAGAAAAAAGAACCAATTTTCCCCCAAGAAACTGACACACATTCGGCGACAAACTCCTAGAGTTTCTTCCCCGATCAGAAAAGGCAGCACTGAGGGTAATTGGAACCAACTCCAACACAATCTGTGGAGTAAAGACTCCCTGACGTTCCTACTTGGAAAAATATTTTTTTCTTTCAATAACTTACTGCAAAACTTACTCCATTACAAATTATAAGGTAGCTAATTCCAGTATGAATTGAATAAAATGCAGCGGACATGGCGTTAGCTGCGCTTGAACCCACAATCTTCTGATTAGTAGCTTATCACCATAACTACTGAGCTACCACTCCACACCTGAGCAAGCAGTCACTGTACCTAATGAACCAACATGGTTTACTTTCCATCGTTCAACGCCATAATATTCTGTCTGGACTGCGGCTAATTGGAACCAATTTCACCACAATGTGTGGTGTAAAGACTTCCTGATAATTCTACATGTGTGATAAGTAGGTACCTTACTGCAATTCTTACTCCATTACAAGTTAAAAGTGACCAATTCCAGTATGACTTGAGTAAAATGTAGAGAACATGGCAGTACCAGTGTTTGAACCCCTATCCTGCTGATTAGTAAGCAAACACCTTAACCACTAATATAACCCACCAACCCTGAGGTAACAGTCACAGTACCTAATGAACCAACATGGCTTCCTTTCCATACTTCAACACCATGCAATTCTGTCTGGACTGCAGCTAATTGGAACCAACTTCACCACAACCAGTGGTGTTTAGACTTCTGGATAATCCTATTTTATGAAAAGTATTGATACCTTACTGCAAAACTTATCTAATTACAAGTCACCAATTCCAGTATGACTTGAGTATAATGCAGAATACATGGCGATAACATGGTTTGAACCCACTGACCCCTGATCAGTAACCAAACACCTTAATCAACAAGCTACCCCTCCACCCCTATGCAAATAGTCACTGTACCTAATGAACTAACATGGCTTCCTTTCCATGCTTCAACACCATGTAATTCTGTCTGGACTGCAGCTAATTGAAGCCAACCTTACCACAACCTGTGGTGTAAAGACTTCCGGATAATCCTATTTTATGAAAAGTATTGATACTTTTCTGCAAATCTTATTCCATTAAGTTGATTCACCAAGTCCAGTATGCCTTGAATTAAATGTTGAGTATGTGTCAACATTGGGGTCTGAACCAACGACTTCCTAAACACTTACCCAACATCATAACTCTTTAAATGTAGGCCAAACAAGTATTTGGAGAAAAAAAAAAGAGACAACGAAAAAGCAATATTTTAAACAGGTCTCTTTAACAAATAGATGTGCAGTTTATCAGAAAGCAGACAAACCATTTCAAAACAGAAATAAAAAGTTTACCTTGATGATGGCCTAATGAACCAACATGGCTTCTTTCCATACTTCAAAACAATGTAACTCATTAAATGTAGGCCAAACAAGTATTTGAAGAAAGAAATAAAGCAATCTTTTAAACAGGTCTATATAATTTGTGTGTGTACTGTGATGTATTTACCCTGTGTCTATTGTGATGTATATATGCTGTGTGTGTATTGTGATGTGTGTGTTTGTATGTATGTGGGTGTCTGATTTGTGTGTGTGATATTTGTGTGATGTATGTAGTCCAGGCCAAGTCACAACCGCACAGCTTAATGGACAACATCCATCAGAACACAGAACCCACCTGGCTCCGACTGTCACGACACCAAGGCCCAGACCAACACATGGGTAGGGGAGACAGCGAAACACCACCGTGCCCTAATCTCAGCTCACCTGCTGTGGTGGATTTTATACAATTAGGTTTGGATAAGATGGATGGAGGGATGCAGGTGATTTGTTAAACAAAACTATCAAACGGCGAGCAGGATTGTTTAATGTGGGAGTCAGCTCCAGGAGCAGAGCTAGATTTAATTCAATCTATTGTTGGGGTGGAGTCTGATTTAAAAGATTGCAGAATATTTCCCAGGTAAGAGAAAGGAGTTAAGTACAGGAGGTCAAAGACTTCAAACTGCAGATGGATGACTCTAGGAAGTCGTTCAAGAGAAACTTCAACAGTGTGTATTGTGATGCATGTATGCTGTGTGTGTGTGTGTGTGTGTGTGTGTGTGTGTGTGTGTGAGATACATGTGTGTATTGTCATGTGTGTGTGGGTATATTATGTATGCATGCTGTGTGTGTTGCATGGTGTGTTGCATGTGGGTATATTGTTATGTATGTATGCTGTGTGTATTGTGATGCGTGTGGGTATATTGTGATGTATGTGTATGTATGTGGGTGTCTACTGTGATATTTGTGTGATGTATGTAGTCCAGGCCAAGTCACAACCGCATAGCCTCATGATAGACAATGTCCATCAGAACACAGAACAAAGGCCCAGACCAACACATGGGTAGGGGAGACAGCGAAACCACACCACCGTGCCCTAATCTCAGCTCACCTGCTGTGGTGGATTTTATACAATTAGGCTTGGATAAGATGGATGGAGGGATGCAGTTGATTTGTTAAACAAAACTATCAAACAGTGAGCAGGATTGTTTAAGGTGGGATTCAGCTCCAGCTCCAGGAGCAGAGCTAGATTTAATTAAATCTATTGTTGGGGTGGAGTCTGACTTAAAAGATTGCAGAATATTTCCCAGGGAAGAGGAAGGAGTTCAAAGACTTCAAACTGCAGATGGATGACTCTAGGAAGCGGTTCAAGAGTAACTTCGACAGTGTGAGGGCGAAGTCGGTATTTTACACACGAACAGATGAGTTCCGGCACGGCACCGCCTTCTGCTCACTGGCACACCATTCAGAACAACCTGCGGGAGATGTGGGCGCTGTTTAAAGTTAAAAAAGTTAATAGAAATTAAACATCCCCTTGAGTATTACAAACAAATTTCACAGACACTTACCCTCTCGGTTTCATCTCCTGCTGCACAGCTGGCTACAACTTTTGTTGTTCCAGCTCAGCAGTTACCTGTGCAAATTCAAAATAAACTGGTAACACTTCCCCACATAAACGAAAAACCTTTTAAAACAATAAACTGTCCGTTCATATGAGTTCAACAAATGTTACACATTTTGGGGTACAACATGCTTAATATTGCTTTGAAAGGATTTGGAGTCAAATAACATTTAAAAATTGAGTTCAATCTTTAAATACCTTGCTTCTCCATGGCCAGTCAGAATCTCTGTAGTTATCAGTAATCTCTTCCCCAGGACTTATATCCCTTAGTGCAAATAAGCAGAGATGGGGCTTTCCATCCACTCTTTATTTTGCTGTTGGGGTTCACATCATCATTGACAAGTCTCCCTAAAGAGCCATCTTCTCTGTCAGCATCAGCCCTGAAACAGCAACAATGCTAACTACATTTATAATCAAAATTCAAATTGAAGGTTTTTCACATACAGAACCAAACACAGTGTAGTGAGGTGGTTGGCTGGTGTCAAAGTTTAAAAAAAAAAAAAAAAAAAAAGGACATGTTTACAAAACCTAAAAACTGTATGCAAAGTATACACAGTTTTTAGGTTTTTAAATATGTATTTTTTTTTCTTTTTACTTTGTATGACACCAGCCAACCATCTCACTATGCTGTGTTTTGTTATGTCATACAGGTTAATAGAAGACATTTGCAAAAAGCTCAAATGTACAAATCATTTCTTAAATAATTATACACACATTACTGCTTTGCTCCAGATCTTTAAATTTCAAAAACATTTTCTGAGTGGAGCCTACACACACTTTCAAAATCAGGCCACAGCACAGTTATGACAAGTGTCTCTGTTTTGATTGATCCGTTACCCACATATTTTCATGACTATTTTTAGAAATACATTGCAACACATTATATTCAACAGATATATTTTGCAATAATACAAATCAGGAGAATTTGCACAAAACAGAAAATATTGTGATTCAGTAACCATTTGTCCTTCTAACATATTTTAAATGTACCATTTGGATAAAAAAGTCTTACCTATAAAAAAAAGATTGGCAGACTTTTCCTAACTATTGCTTTCTCTGTGTTACATTCCCACCTTGGCTAGACCTAGGGGAGTGTGGGAACAATAACTATTTAGATGTTACAGGTTGTTTGGACAAAAAGCAGGACCAGAGTTTAAAGTAGTTATTGTTTTAATGGTCAAGTGCAGTAAGGTAACCAACAATTTCAAAGAGTGTTTCACAAGTCAAGAAGACTAGACTCACACTGGCAAAAGAACATGAACAGTGCCAAAGAAATGAACATAGGAAAAAGGTCTACTCTAGGCTGTATTGTGGAAGCTTAACCTAACTAACAAACAGCAACAGACTAGCTGACTACTCTAGGCTATGCTACCAGAAAACAGTGGGTGGCACCTGCCCGCTACCTAGGGTGTCAAAACCTACGTGGTGGAATGTAGGTGAGCACACATTCTTACCTGTTCTTCAACCAGCTAGCAACCAGCTAGCAATTCTTCTTCCATTCCCCCTCACTGGGGACTCCAGGAGCTGCTCCTCTGGTCGGGCTCTTGCTCATCATTGGTCCTTTTTTTCCAGGCCTCCATTTCAATTACCAGGTGGCTCCACCTATAGACAGTAAAGAGCTGAAGACAGAGCCCACACAGGGGGGGGGGAGAGCAGTAGGGAAAAAAAAAAAAAAAGCAGACGCGTAACACTGATTAAAACATTTAAAATTCCCATGTAATATTTATTTTTTAAAGATATGACAAACATAAATAAAGGTGCAAACTACTTCGTGGTGAAAATCCACGTCGCACAAATAAAAAAATATGATATAATACCGTTAAAATAACAGTGAAATACTGTTGTTGCTCGACCACTAACCTGAAGTGAACAAGTCTTCCCACAATGCACTGCAAAAACTGCAATCTACTGATATTTCATGAAAACAGCAATTTGCTGTTAAATTGCTATGTAAATTTACAGAAATTTTATACAGTGTAGTTACAAATCATGACAAATGTTTTAACATCAAAAACAGCTTTTTCCTGGCCATTTTATACCAGTGACACAAAAATGAAGAAAAAATCATATACCTGAAGAGGTCTGCTGGAATCACCAAGGAGCTGCAATCAAAAACAGAATCAAAGATACTGAACATCACATAAAATAAACTTGATCTAATTTCTATTAATTAACACAGGATACTTAAAAGGTGATCAGTTTTTACTAATTGACCAAAACATAAGCACTGACATTTGAGCCTTGAGAACATTCAAATTTTGAAATTACCTCAAATGTCTCAGTCGCAAGTATCAGTGATCTGAAAAAGGCAGAAAAAAAAGACAAAAAAATTCAATTACGTTTAATATTTGACAATCTTCGAATGGTGTTTCTGTTTGCTTGTGTGTGTGTGTTTGCTTGTGCGTTTATTCATTCATAAATGAAGCAGAGAGCGGACATTTTTGTGCAATTTTGATATACCGTATATTTAATTTTGAAGAAAAAGATATTAGAGGTGTAAAACTATACACATCTGCACATTCTAAATCAGTCAAAGAACAAACAGGCACGAGCACAGTTTGACCTCCAAACCTTCCAGACATTGTTTTGACAATTGTTTTTGTTTAAAAAAAAAATGTATTCGGTGCACGCGTGCTTTTACACGCGGGGAAAATAGTAGAAAATAAACCCATTTTTTTTGGGAAACCGCTTACCACAAAAAGGAACAAATATTTGCATGAAGAATAATTTTAATAGGTTATTTGATGCATTTTACCACAAAATAAAGATAATTTAAATTTACATGGGGCTATAACTCGTAAGATAGCTAGCATATGCTGTAGCTAACACCTGATCTGTTCTGAAGCAAATCCAGAATTTTAACTAAAAATCCTAAATAACGGAATTTTATGTAATTGTGCTGATTTTTTTCAACGAATCGCACGGCAAGCAAAGATCATACAAGTTAATATAAATTTCACCGAAAGACTTACTGCACACAAAATAAGAATTTAAGGTAAAAGTCAATAAATAACAAACATTTAGAACTTTATCAAACTTAACTGAACTTAACTTAAATGAACTTAAATAATAATGCCAAAATTATAATAATACTACTTTGCATTACAAGCGCCACTAAAACTGTTCATTAATAGAAACACGTCTGTACTCACCAGAAAAAAGATTCTGTCTGAAGATCTCTGTGCCTCCGTGAGGATGGAAGACATTGATTCAGCTAATCAATGAACGCTCTGATAATCATGCCTTAAATCCAGCTAATCCTCATGACGTCTTACTGATTCTCACATATTTTTCTAACAACTTTATTCCTCATCTGAACACAGACTGACAGGAGGTGTGCAATAAACACAACACCAAAAAAACACTGTTCTATTTTTTATTTCTATGTATAAAGTGATTAAAGTGAACACTTCTGTATTTCACTATTTTCCACACACGGTCCATTAAAGTCCCAATAGAGGTGAAATCCATAGACATATGACACAGACGCCTCATTGGACGCTTTGGTCAGTTGCTGTGATACGCCAATGCTGCTGCAATCTTGGTCCAGGCGAGAGTTCCCTGTAAACAAATACAACTACACAACATATATAACAACATAACTATAATAGAGTGATAAAAACAATAAATGTACAAACAATTAGTGATAATAGATGATTTAGAGATATTATATAGCCTTTAATTTATTATTATACTCATGTATTATTGAACAATTATTTACTTTTCTTTTTGTCTGTATTCTATTGTAATTGACAGTACATACTATTAGCATTTTATTTAATATTACATTATAAAGCATTATTATTATTATTATTATTATTATTATTATTATTATTAATGTTATTACTATTATTATTAATGAACAATTTGCAATTAGCAATATATTAGTTATTTATATAGTTATACTACTGTACATTATTTTTATTCCATTTTACTTAATACGGGAATACAATCTCAAAGATTTGAGAAAGAAAATTTTTATCTTGGCTACAACGAGGATGGAAATCACAACCTTGTGGGGACCTGCTAATCGGTAAAGCAACACCTTAACCCAATGAGCTAAGACTTCTGATTTGTGTGAGTAGTTAATAAGCCTAATGAACCAACATGGCTTCTTTGCCATACTTCAATACCATGTAACTCATATTTAAAGAAGGCCAAACAAGTCTTTCACAAAAGACAAATAAATAAAGCAATATTTTGAACAGGTCTCTGTAATTAACAAACACATTTACAGTTTAATGTCACAAAGTAGACAAACTGTTCAAGTGAAAGAAAATGTTATGCTGGCTATGTCAGGGCTTGAAACTACAACCTTGTGGGGACCTGCTAATCTGTAAATCAACACTTTAACCCACTGAGCTACCACTTCTGAGTGCTGGAAATCTTACTTCAACACCATGTAACTCATATTAAAAGTAGACCGAACAAGTCTTTCACAAAAGAAAAATAAATAAAGCAAAATTTTTAACAGGTCTCTGTAAATAACAAACTAATTTACAGTTTGATGTCACAAAGTAGACAAACTATTAGATTTCAAAAAAGAAAGAAAAATTTTACGCTGGCTATACCAGGGCTTGAACCCACAATCTTGTTAGGGTTTGCTAATCTGTAAACCAAAAACTTAACCGAATGAGCTAACTCTTCTGACTTATGCATGCAGTCAATAAGCCTAATGAACCAACATGGCTTCTTTGCAATACTTCAACACCATTTAACTCATTAAAAGAAGGCCAAACGATTCTTTCAAAAAAGACAAAGAAAAAAGCAATCTTTTAAACAGGTCTTTTTAATTATCAAATAGATTTACAGTTTAATGTCACAAAGTAGACAAACAATTAGATTTAAAAAAAGTTTTACTTTGTCTGTGTCAGGGATTGAACCCACAACCTTGTGGGGACCTGCTGATAGATAAACCAATGCCTTAACACATTTAGCTATTCTCTCCCATTTGTACAAGCAGTCAATAAGCCTAATGTACCAACATGGCTTCTTTTCCATACTTCACTACCATGTAACTCATTAAAAGAAGGCCAAACAAGTCTTTCAAAAAGGACAATAAAAAAGAGCAATCTTTTTAACAGGTCTTTTTAATTATCAAATAGATTTACAGTTTAATGTCACAAAGAAGACAAAATATTAGATAAAAAAAATTATTGTTTACCTTGTCTGTGTCAGGGCTTGAACCCACAACCTTGTGGGGAACTGCTGATAGATAAACCAATGCCTTAACACTTTGAGCTATTCTCTCTTGCTTGTGCAAGCAGTCAATAAGCCTAATGAACCAACATGGCTTCTTTTCCATACTTCACTACCATGTAACTAATATTAAAAGAAGAGAAAACCATTCTTTCAAAAATGACAAAGAAAAAAGCAATCTTTTACACAAGTCTTTTTAATTATCAAATAGATTTACAGTTTAATGTCACAAAGTAGACAAACTATTAGATTTAAAAAAAAAAAAAAAGAAGAAGTTTTACCTTGTCTGTGTCAGGGATTGAACCCACAACCTTGTGGGGAACTGCTGATAGACAAACCAACGCCTTAACACATTTAGCTATTCTGTCCTGTTTGTGCAAGCAGTCAATAAGCCTAATATACCAACATGGCTTCTTTTCCATACTTCACTACCATGTAACTCATATTAAAAGAAGAGAAAACCAATCTTTCAAAAATGGACAATAAAAAAAGAAATATTTTAAACAGGTCTTTTTAATTATCAAATAGATTCACAATTTAATGTCACAAAGTAGACAAACTATTAGATAAAAAAAATAAATAAATAAAAGTTTCACCTTGTCTGTGTCAGGGCTTGAACCCACAACCTTGTGGGGACCTGCTGATAGATAAAACAATGCCTTAACACATTGAGCTATTCTGTCCTGTTTGCACAACCAGTCAATAAGCCTAATATACCAACATGGCTTCTTTTCCATACTTCCTACCATGTAACTCATATTAAAAGAAGAGAAAACAACTCTTTCAAAAAGGACAATAAAAAAGAGCAATCTTTTAAACAGGTCTTTTTAATTATAAAATAGATTTACAATTTAATGTCACAAAGTAAAGAAACTATTAGATTAAAAAAAAAAAATTTTCTTTACCTTGTCTGTGTCAGGGCTTGAACCCACAACCTTTTGGGGACCTGCTGATAGATAAACCAATGCCTTAACACATTGAGCTATTCTCTCCTTGCGTGTGCAAGCAGTCAATAAGCCTAATGAACCAACATGGCTTCTTTTCCATACTTCACTACCATGTAACTCATTAAAAGAAGGCCAAACCAGTCGTTCAAAAAGGACAATAAAATAAAGCAATCTTTTTAACAGGTCTTTATAATTATCAAATCGATTTACAGTTTAATGTCACAAAGTAGACAAACAATTAGATAAAAATAAATAAATAAATTTGACCTTGTCTGTGCCGGGGCTTGAACCCACAGCCTTGTGAAGACCTGCTGATAAATAAACCAATGCCTTAAAACCTTGAGCTGTTCTGTCTTGCTTGTGCAAGCAGTCAATAAGCCTAATAAACCAACATGGCTTCTTTTCCATACTTCACTACAATGTAACTCATATTAAAAGAAGAGAAAACCATTCTTTCAAAAAGGACAATAAAAAAAGAAATCTTTTAAACAGGTCTTTTTAATTATCAAATAGATTTACAATTTAATGTCACAAAGTAGACAAACAATTAGATAAAAATAAATAAATAAATTTTACCTTGTCTGTGTCGGGGCTTGAACCCACAACCTTGTGGGGACCTGCTGATAGATAAACCAATGCCTTAACACATTGAGCTATTCTCTCTCGCTTGTGCAAGCAGTCAATAAGCCTAATGAACCAACATGGCTTCTTTTCCATACTTCACTACCATGTAACTCATTAAAAGAAGGCCAAACCAGTCTTTCAAAAAGGACAATAAAATAAAGCAATCTTTTAAACAGGTCTTTTTAATTATCAAATAGATTTACAGTTTAATGTCACAAAGTAGACAAACAATTAGATAAAAATAAATAAATAAATTTGACCTTGTCTGTGCCGGGGCTTGAACCCACAGCCTTGTGAAGACCTGCTGATAAATAAACCAATGCCTTAAAACCTTGAGCTGTTCTGTCTTGCTTGTGCAAGCAGTCAATAAGCCTAATAAACCAACATGGCTTCTTTTCCATACTTCACTACCATGTAACTCATTAAAAGAAGAGAAACCATTCTTTCAAAAGGACAATAAAAAAGAAATCTTTTAAACAGGTCTTTTTAATTATCAAATAGATTTACAATTTAATGTCACAAAGTAGACAAACAATTAGATAAAAATAAATAAATAAATTTTACCCTGTCTGTGTCGGGGCTTGAACCCACAAACTTGTGGAGACGTGCTGATAGAAAACCAATGCCTTAACACATTGAGCTACTCTCTCTCGCTCGTGCAAGCAGTCAATAAGCCTAATGAACCAACATGGCTTCTTTTCCATACTTCACTACCATGTAACTCATTAAACGAAGGCCAAACAAGTCTTTCAAAAAGGACAATAAAATAAAGCAATCTTTTAAACAGGTATTTTTAATTATCAAATAGATTTACAGTTTAATGTCACAAAGTAGACAAATAATTAGATAAAAATAAATAAATAAATTTTATCTTGTCTCTGTCGGGGATTGAACCCACAACCTTGTTGGGACCAGCTGATAGATAACCCAATGCCTTAACACATTCAGCTATTCTCTCCCATTTGTGCAAGCAGTCAATAAGCCTAATGAACCAACATGGCTTCTTTTCCATACTTCGGTACTATGTAACTCATTAAAATAAGGCCAAACAAGTCTTTCAAAAAGAACAATAAAAAAAAAGCAATCTTTTAAACATGTATTTTTAATTATCAAATAGATTTACAGTTTAATGTCACAAAGTAGACAAACTATTAGAATAAAAAAAAATAATAACAGTTTTACCTTGTCTGTGTCAGGGCTTGAGCCCACAAACTTGTGGGGACCTGCTGATAGACAAACCAATGCCTTAACACATTGAGCTATTCTCTCCCATTTGTACAAGCAGTCAATAAGCCTAATGTACCAACATGGCTTATTTTCCATACTTCACTACCATGTAACTCATTAAAAGAAGGCCAAACAAGTCTTTCAAAAAAGACAAAGAAAAAAGCAATCTTTTTAACAGGTCTTTTTAATTATCAAATAGATTTACAGTCTTTCAGATAATTTAATAGTATATTAAATTTAATAAATCTATAATTCAATAAATCTATTTGATAATTAAAAAGACCTGTTAAAAAGATTGCTTTTTTCTTTGTCTTTTTTGAAAGACTTGTAAATCTGTATCTAAAAGCAATCTTTTAAACAGGTCTCTTTAATTAACAAATAGATTTACAGTTTAATTTCACAAAAGTAATCAAACTATTAAATTTCAAAAGAGAAATAAAACTTTTATCTTGGCTATACTGAGGGGTGACCCCACAACCTTGTGGGGACCTGTTAGTCAGTTAATCACCAGCTTAACCCACTGAGCTACCACTTCTGACATTTACAAGCAGTCAATAAGCCTAATAAACCAATATGGCTTCTTTTCCATACTTCAACACCATGTAACTCATATTACAAGCAGGCTGAACAAGTATTTAAAAAAAGACAAAGAAATAAAGCAATCTTTTGAACAGGTCTCTTTAATTAACAAATAGATTTACAGTTTAATGTCATAAAGTACACAAACAATTACATTTCTAAAGAGAAATTTTCCTCCAAGGCTCACATCTTTTTCTTCTTTGCCTCCTTCCATGTTTTCAATTCTTTTTAGCCATTCTCGAGGTACAGCGTTTTTGATTACATCATATTTATTTTCTATTTCTTGTCTGCCAAAATCCTCCTTTGCTCCTCCATTATGTCCACAATGTATTGTGTTGGTAAAAACCCCTCTTTGAATTCATATAAAACATCTCTTACTTTCATAATACCCACATCCCTCCATTTCATGAAGAATATCTCTTTCCCCTGATTTAAAATGCCATTGTTTAAGAATAAAGACTGATTTAAAATGCCATTGTTTAAGAATAAAGACTGATTTAAAATGCCATTGTTTAAGAATAAAGACTGATTTAAAATGTTCTCACTTCCTTGTTGATTAAAATGTACATGAGTTAAAAATTTACCCCAGGCCCTCAACAGTTCTTTATAAAAGTCTGGCAACCTCTCAGTCATCCAATTCTTTGTTTTCATCCACAGTATGTTGTCTCCAAGATTGAAGTTGCTACACTTATTTAGGAAAAAAAACATTGTTGCTTTCCATGCCGCATTTCTTTCCTCATCCATGTACGTTTTTTATCATTTTCACCCCAGACTGTATTTTCTTTGTTCCACATCCATTAACTCCAGTCCTCCCTTCTCTATTGCTCCTATTAAAGTGTTGTATGCAATTCTTGCAGGCTTCCTTCCCATAAAAATCTAAAAACATTTTTACCTTGTCTGTGTCAGGGCTTGAACCCACAACCTTGTGGGGATATGTTAGTCAGTTAATAACCAGCTTAACCCACTGAGCTACCACTTCTGACATTTACAAGCAGTCAATAAGCCTAATGTACCAACATGGCTTATTTTCCATACTTCACTACCATGTAACTCATTAAAAGAAGGCCAAACAAGTCTTTCAAAAGGACAATAAAATAAAGCAATCTTTTAAACAGGTCTCTTTAATTACCAAATAGATTTACAGTTTAATGTCACAAAGTAGACAAACTATTAGATTTCAAAAGAGAAATTTTCCTCCAAGGCTCACATCTTTTTCTTCTTTGCCTCCTTCCATGTTTTCAATTCTTTTTAGCCATTCTTGAGGTATAGAGTTCTTGATTACATCATATTTATTTTCTATTTCTTGTCTGCTAAAATCCTCCTTTGCCTCCTCCATTATGTCCACAATGTATTGTGTTGGTAAAAACCCTCTTTGAATTCATATAAAACATCTCTTACTTTCATAATACCCACATCCCACCATTTCTTAAAGAATATCTCTTTCCCTGATTTAAAATGTTCTCTCTTCCTTGTGGATTAAAATGTACATGAGTTAAAAATTTACCCCAGGCCCTCAACAGTTCTTTATAAAAGTCTGGCAACCCCTCCGTCATTCAATTCTTTCTTTTCATCCACAGTATTTTGTCTCCAAGATTGAAGTTGATACACTTATTTAAGAAAAAACCCATTGTTGCTTTCCATGCCGCATTTCTTTCCTCATCCATGTACGTTTTTATCATTTTCACCCTCAGACTGTTTTTTCTTTGTTCCACATCCATTAACTCCAGTCCTCCCTTCTCTATTGCTCCTATTAAAGTGTTGTATGCAATTCTTGCAGGCTTTCCTTCCCATAAAAAATCTAAAAAACATTTTTTCAGCCTTTTTTCTGCCCACAACAGCATAAATGATGTGTATAAAATGTACCACAGTTTAGAAATCATTAAGACGTTAAGAACTAAAACTTTCCCTTTTAGTGTTAATGTTCTCATTTTCCAAAATATCAACCTCCTTTCAATCCCTCCTAATATTTCCTCCCACATTGTTTCTTCTGCTTTCTTTTCATCCCTCCACAAATTAAACTCCTAAAATCTTTATTTCTTTTGCTTTCATACAAGTAAAATGCTTTGTTAAAACCCCCACCCTTCTGAATCTCATGTATACCGTTTTATCCTTGTTTATTTTGGCTCCTGATCCCCTACAGAACTTTTGCATGATTTGCATTGCTTTTTTTCACCCCTTCCAGATCTTTGACCAATAGCGTTGTGTCGTCCGCATATTGAACTATTTTATTCTTTTCTTCCTCGATTCCTAAACCTTTTATTCCTTGCTCTTGTTTTATAGTTAGTCCTAAAGGTTCCACAATTAGAGAATATAAAAGTGCTGACAGCGGCATCCTTGTCTTATTGATCTGGTTATTTTAAAACACTGTGTTAAAAACCCATTGCATTTAATTTTCGTTACTGCACCCTTGTACAAGATCCTAATCCATTTAATAAAATGTTCTCCAAACCAAAACCTCTTCAAAACGTCAAATAAGAAACTATGTTCCACCCTGTCAAATGCTTTCTCAAAGTCTAAACTTATAATAAAACTGTCATGTATTTTTTTTAGCACCATCTTGTGGCAGTTTGGTGTAACAACAAAGAACATTGATGACTGTGAGCTGTTTTCTTAGTGGTTGGTTTCGGTCATGTGACTCTTGGGTTAGAGATTAACTAGGAAATAACCGCAGTGTTCCAGATTCTTTCCATGCGGTTGGCTCTCTGTTAACTTTTCTTAATGCATGTATATATTTGTGATTTATAAGTATGACTTTAAATCGAACTATTCTCCAACAATGGTTATTTGTGAACATTCTGTAACAAGACATTGTAATCTTTGTATATTTCAGTTTTACAAAAAAAGAGAACGAACACAACAGTAAAAACTCTCAACTTTACTCCTGCGTCTGACCTTTTCTGACTCCTGTTAGCTATCTTTCAGTTTTGCGTAGATGAAACACGCATCTGGGACAGAATAAGAAACATCTTTATTCTGCTCACGCATGTAACTTATCGTATCTTTTATACTAATTGATGTGTCTGCTATATCTCTACCCTTTACACCGCACACATTTAATTTTAATTATGCACGGCATCACTTCCTTCAATCTGTTGGCTAAGATTTTGGATAAAATCTTAAAAATCTTAAAAAAAACAATATTCAGCATAGTGATTAGTCTGTAGTTCTTAAGATCTGTTTTCTCCCTTTTTTTCTTGTATATCAATTTTATTAAGCCTATTCCCATTATTTGATTCAACTCTCCTTTATTAAAGATATCCACATATGCTTCTTCCAAAATACTAGTAAAAAAGTCTTGAAAAACTATATAAAATTCACTCTCCAAACAATCTATTCCAGGACTTTTCTTTTTGCTTAATTCACTTATTGCTTTATTATAATTTTTTTTATCTCTCCTTCTCTTATCTCTTTATCACATTCTTTTGTCCACTTCCAATACTGTTGTTTTTATTTGTTTCAATAGATCCTGTTTCTCTTCTTCTTTCACCCCCTCCGCTCTAAACAAATTCTAATAGTATATCTTTATTCCTTTTAATATTTCATCATTTGTTTTTACAACCGTTCCATTTTCCCCTCATTTCTTTAATTATTTTTGCTCTTCCTCTTCTTTTTTCTCAGATTCAAGAAAAACTTTGTAATTTTTTCACCCTCCACAATGTATTTCGCTTTACTTCTTAGTCTTGCACCATCATATTTCTTCTTTTCTATTTCCTTCTAAATTCCCTCTAATTCTTTTATCTTTTGTATATTGTTCTAATTCTCATTTAATTTCATTTTCCAATTTTTCTCTTATTTCTCTCTCCTTATTTCTCCTATTTTTTTGTATTAGCTTGCAGTACTTTATAGTAAACTTTTTGATTAAATATTTAAAGTTTTCCCACCAAATTCTTATATTCTCAGTGTATATTTTGTTCTCCTTCTCTTCTTCAATGATTTATTTGATACTTAAAACATAATAATTATTTCAAATTTCTGTATTTAAGACCCATACTCCCGGCCCTCTTTTCACAGAACTCCAGTCTATTACTATAAAAATTGGTTTATGATCACTTAAGCGTGATTCTTTGTATTTGATATTACTGATAAAACTTTCAATGTTTCTTGTACATAAAACAAAAAGAAATGAAAAAATAAAGGAATATTTAAGAAGGCAATTGGTAGGGAATTTTATGTGCAAAACTAGAATTGATTGTCTCCATATACCAATCATGTTGTGTTCTTCCATTAATACCTTTGATTCTATTCTTCCTTTATCAGTTTTAAAAAACATTTCCTCATCCATTTCAAATTTACTGAAAATGGTATTAAAATCACCCATCATAACAATTTCTTTGTAATTTCTTGACAAAGCTCTTAAGGCACTAAAATACTCTTTCTTTGTTTTCTTCCGTTGGCGCATGAACATTAACCACAACAACGACTTTCCCCTCATACTCCATTTCTACAGCCATACATTTCCCTACTTCATCGATGTATATTATTTTACGTTACGCCACTGTTTTCCCTTATTAAAAATGCTACCCCTCTGCCCATCCTATCATCCCCATTGTTAGATAACACCTCTCCTTTCCACCTTTTCTTTATTCCTGTCATGTGGCCTTCCCTCCAGTTAGTCTCCTGTAACAAAATAATATTTTCCGCTTTGCACATTTCCTTAATTTTCTCAAATTTTCATATATCTGTCAATCCTCTGGGATTAAAAGTCACAATTCTTAGCAGCATAACGCATATAAGTGCAATGACAGATACCATCATCTCAGTCCATCTCCTCCAAGTCCTTTAGCGAGTCAAACCTGTTTTCAGTTTTTAGTATGTCTTGTTTAAGGACCTTCTTCCTGGCAGCATCTATATTGGGCATTGCCTTTACTGACCTCCTTCTTTTCGTTGGTTTTGCTTGTTTGTCCTCCTTTTCTTTTCCCTCTTCACCTTCCATTCCTGTTTCTCGTTCCTTACATGCTGGATCGTCAGATTCCATCGCGTTCAGGTCATTCTGCAGGCTGTCCGTCAACTCCATTTGAGTCCATGAGTCTCTGTCCTTTTGTGGGTCCACTGATGTCTCTTTCTTTTGGTCCTTTGGTCCAAACCTCGTCCCGTCCTCTATGTTGGTGCCCCGATAAACTCCCCATCCCTCCAATTTTTTTACAATTTTGTTGTCCACAATGTAGACAGGCAGATGCATGAAGGAGACCACATAGTCTCTATTTTGCACTCTTTTTACCTCACAGTTGGTTCCATGGATAACCAGACCGTCCAAGAGATACTCTGTGTCGTCGTCTTGTTCTAGGGTGAACTCATACTCCTTATTTTGTTTGTTGCATTGCGAGAATCTTTTCTTCACCAATCTGCTTTGTTATTGTTTTTATCATGTCAGATACTCTATAATTTCTTTTCTTTCTTTTTTGTTGATTTCTTTAGCAACTTGTCATCGTTTTACCAGTCCATCGTCAGTTACCAGGTGTATTTCCTCCGCCATAGCCATGCCAGTCACCGAAGATCCGTCCATTACAAACAAAGAAAACCACAAAAACAAAAACCGAGGAAAAATAAATAAATAAGGTTAACCCAAAATCTCTCCCAAACAGCCAAAGCTGCTGAGAGGATAAGATTAAACAAATAGTACAAAGCACTGAACAAAATAAAGACAAGAACAAAAAACACTACAAACAAAAACAAGGTGTGGTGAGCCTCTCTCACCTACTGCAGCCAAACACTTCCTCGAACAAGGTGGGTTTAAACTGTTGCTGAAGAGAGTACAGTAAGAGTGTAGTGGAGGTAAAGAGAGTTTCTGATAGGGTGATGAACGTGAAGCTAGAAGTTGAAGGTGTAATGATAAATGTCATCAGTGGTTTGTGAGATGGAAAAAAAGTAAATGAAGATTGGTGATTGAAACAGATTTCAATGGGCATGTAGGTGAGGGGAACAGAGGTGATAAGATGATGGGTAGGTATGGCCTTAAGGAGAGAAATGTGGAAGGCTAGATGGTGGTAGATTTTGATAAAAGGATAGTGGTAAATACTTATTTTAAGAAGAAGGAAAAGCATAGGGTGACGTACAAGAGTGGAGGAAGGTGCACACAGGTGGACTATGTCCTATGTATGAGATGCAACCTGAAAGAGATTGAAGACTGTAAGATGTTGGCAGGGAATAGTGCAGCTAGACAGCAGGTGAAGAGGAATGTGGCTGAAGCAAAGGAAAATGCATATAAGGAGCTGTATGATAAGTTGGACACTGATAAAGAAGAAAAGGATTTGTACCGATTGGCCAGGTAGAGGGACCAAGCTGGGAATGATGTGCTGCAAGTTAAAGCAATAAAGGATGTAGATAGAAATGTGTTGACTAGTGAGGAGAGGGTGTGGAGGGAGTATTTTGAGCAGCTAATGAATGAGGAAAATAATAGAGATAAGGTTGGTTGACTTGGAGATGGTGAACCATGAAGTAGATATTATTAGTGAAGAGAAAGATGTTTAGGAGAGATGGCAGTGGAGTTTTTAACAAGATTGTTTAACAAGATTTTCGAAGGTGAGAGGATGCCTGAGGAATGGAGAAAGTGTGCTGATACCAATCTTTAAGAATAAGGGAGATGTGCAGACCTGCAGTAACTACAGGGGGATAAAGTTGATCATTTACACTATGAAGTTATGGGAAAGAGTAGTGGAAGCCAGGCTGAGAGAAGAGGTGACCATCTGTGTGCAAAAGTATGGATGCAACAGTATGCTGAGATAGAGCACTACAGATGCAATTTTTTTTTTTGAGAATGTTGATGGAGACGTATAGGGAAGGTCAGAAAGAGTTACATTGTGGGTTTGTGGATCTAGAGAAAGCGTACAACATGGTGCCGAGAGAAGAGTTGTGGTATTGTTTGAGGAAGTCAGGTGTGTCAGAGAAGTATGTGAGGGTGGTGCGGGACATGTATGAAGACAGTGTGACAGCAGTGAAGTGTGCAGTAGAAACAACAGACTGCATCAAGGATCCGCTCTGAGCCCTTTTCTATTTGCAGTGGTGATGGGGACAGGTTGGACAAGGTCAGACAGGACGCCCCATGGACTATGATGGTTGTGGATGATATTGTGATTTGTGGGGAGAGTAGGGAGCAGGTTGAAAAGAGCCTGGAGAGGTGGAGGTACACGCTGGAGAGAAGGGGAATACAGAGTGCATGTGTGTGAATGAGAGGGAGGGCAGTGGAGTGGTGTGGTTGCAGGGAGAAGAGGTGGTGAAGGTGGAGGAGTTTAGGTACCTGGGGTCAACAGTGCAAAGTAATGGAGACTGTATAGGAGAAGTGAAGAAAAGAGTGTAGGCAGGGTGGAGTTGGTGGAGAAGAGTGGCAGGAATGATTTGTGATAGATAGGTATCTGTAAGAGTGAAAGGGAAAGTTTATAGGACTGTGGTGAGACCTGCTATGTTGTATGATTTTTAAGACAGTGGCAGTGAGTAAAAGACAGGAGGTGGAGCTGGAGGTAGCAGGGCTGAAGATGCTGAGTTTTTCATTAGGAGTGACGACGATGGACAGGATTAGAAATTAGTTTATTAGAGGGACAGCGCATGTAGGACGTTTTGGAGACAAGGTGAGGGAGGTGTGATTAACATGGTTTGGACATGTGCAGAGGAGGGACACAGAGTATATCAATAGAAGAATGCTGAGGATGAAGCCACCAGGAAGGAGTAAAAGAGGAAAACCAAGGAGGAGGTTTAAGGATGAATGAAGACAAGGAAGGTATTTGGTTTGAAAGAGGCAGATGTAGAGGACAGGGGCGTATGAAGATGAATTATTCGCTGTGGTGATCCCTAACAGGAGCCGAAAGAAGTAGAAGATTACATTGGCTAAAACACCAGAGTGTTCTCTGATGCACACCTTCCTGTGAGTTTGAAAAAGTAAAACAATCTTAAGTTACCAGACTAGGGTAAGAATAAAACATTTGGTATCATTCCTTATTGCAGATGTATGCAAAGCTCAAATGTTAAAATCTCTTTTAGTTTGAGCTGAGATGTTGCACAATCCCTTATTATGATATTATATATCACATTCACAGTGTGTTATACTGTAAAAGAATACTTTATAAGAATACTTGCTATTGAAAATGCTATTAAAATAAGTCTATCCCTCACAGATAGACTCTTTCATACCTGTCATGGTGCTGCTCAGAAAGTCTTTTAGCCAAAAGGATTAAGAGCATAACATTTATTTTGACATGTTAACAAAGAATCTATTGTCTGATATCTGCCCCAAATGTTGGGACCCACTATTAATTTCATTGGGAAAATCTGACATTTCAAAGTACATGGTTGGAGCTCTGGTATATACTGTACATTGGAATAATTTTGTATTTATTATTATTATTATTATTATTATTATTATTATTATTATTATTATTATTTTCAACAATTCATCATTTACTGTAAAAGTGTAGTTATTTGTATTTTGTTTACATTGTCTTTGCAGAGACTGCCAAATGAGGAATGATGAAGTGGTGGAGAAAAGTTAAGTAAATTATTCCTCTTAAAGACAATTAGAGATTTCTTACAAAGTTTCTCCAAAACTGCATTAAGGAAAGATATAAATATATCAGGAGTTAAAACAGAGGTTGGCAACTTGTATGGTAATCATAATGTCATACTCATATTAGATAGATATATAGATATCATATACACACACACAAACATAGAGAGAGAGAGAGATCTGGAGACTGGCTAGGCCACTCCAGGACCTTGAAATGCGTCTTACGAAGCCACTCCTTCGTTGGCCGGGTGGTGTGTTTGGGATCATTGTCATGCTGAAAGGCCCAGCCACGTTTCATCTTCAATGCCCTTGCTGATGGAAGGAGGTTTTTACTCAAAATCTCACGATACATGACCCCATTCATTCTTTCCTTTACACGGATCAGTCATCCTGGTCCCTTGGCAAAAGAACAGCCCCAAAGCATGATGTTTCCACCCCCATGCTTCACAGTAGGTATAGTGTTCTTTGGATGCAACTCAGCATTCTTTCCCCTCCAAACACAACAAGTTGAGTTTCTACCAAAATGTTCTATTTTGGTTTCATCTGACCATATGACATTCTCCCAATCCTCTTCTGGATCATCCAAATGCTCTCTAGCAAACTTCAGACAGGCCCGGACATGTACTGGCTTAAGCAGGGGGACACGTCTGGCACTGCAGGATTTGAGTCCCTGGCGGTGTAGTGTGTTACTGATGGTAGCCTTTGTTACTTTGGTCCCAGCTCTCTGCAGGTCATTCCCCCTGTGTGGTTCTGAGATTTTTGCTCACTGTTCTTGTGATCATTTTGACCCCACAGGGTGAGATCTTGCGTGGAGCCCCAGATCGAGGGAGAATATCAGTGGCCTTGTATGTCTTCCATTTTCTAATAATTGCTCCCACAGTTGATTTCTTTACACCAAGCTGCTTACCTATTGCAGATTCAGTCTTCCCAGCCTGGTGCAGGTCTACAATTTTGTTTCTGGTGTTCTTTGACAGCTCTTTGGTCTTGGCCATAGTGGAGTTTGGAGTTTGGAGTCTGACTGTTTGAGGTTGTGGACAGGTGTCTTTTATACTGATAATGAGTTCAAACAGGTGCCATTAATACAGGTAACAAGTGGAGAACAGAGGAGCCTCTTAAAAAAGAAGTTACAGGTCTGGGAGAGCCTGAAATCTTACTTTTTTGTAGCTAACCAAATACTTATTTTCCACCATAATTTGCAAATAAATTCTTTAAAAATCAGACATTGTGATTTTCGGGATTTTTTTTCTAATTTTGACTCTCATAGTTGAAGTGTACCTATGATGAAAATTACAGGCCTCTCTCATCTTTTTAAGTGGGAGAACTTGCACAATTGGTGACTGACTAAATGTTTTTTTGCCACACTGTAACATATTGGTCTCAGAGACCACAGCACATCTTCAGGTTTAGTTATGTCCATGCCTTGAAAAGTCAGGACTGCTTTGGCAGGAAAAGGGGGACGAACACAATATTAGACAGCTGGTCATAATGTTATGCCTGATTGATATATCTATGCTATATAAGAGTACCACAGCTTGGCCAAATGATTTGTGTAGTTTGTAATTACAATCTTGCACCATAACAAAAGTACAATATTACATGGTAATATTTCTGGACATCACCACACAACAAGCGAAGAAGATGATCAATCCCGCTTTTTGCCCTCCCCTTTCAGTAACTGGTACTTCATTGTAAGAAAAACCCTGTGTACCAGAGATAAGGAAGGTATAACATTCCTAATGTTATTGATAATGATATAATATTTGTCCTGAATATTATCTTAAATACACTATATTTTCAAATAAAATGAGGGCATGGTGTAATTTTAATAGTTGACTTCTTTGCCTAGTTGTTGGTTTCGCTGGTATGGTGATAGAATGACCTGCCAAAACTGGACAACAAATCTCCCAAACAAATCCACTGACTTTTGAGGTAGGTAGATACATGTTACCTGCCCAGACAACTATTGAGCTCTTTGCACTTTCTAGCTGAAATGCTATTGAACTCCTCTTCCTGTAAAGAAAAACATTGTACATTTACGGCAGTTTATAATAACACACATTTAAGGCTGAAAATTGTCATTTTGTGGTAAAACTCATTTGGGATCTTCTGTGATAATTTCTTTACCTTCATGTCAATTTAAAGATATGACTTTATTTCTTCTGTAGGACTGGCTTTTAGATTCTATTGTCTGCTGGCTTTTAGATTCTCTAGTTAGAAGAATTATAACATCCTTTTCACACACAACAAGATTAAACAATATATAAACTTAACCAATCTCATAAAATCCATAGTTTGCATCTAATAAAATGATTTCTCAAGAATAAAGTGATTTATGATATTTAAAAATATTACAGTTAAACAGGATTACATTGACACCATTGCTTGAATTACAATATTTCTTTCATTCACTGACAAGTTTCCTCTGTCTCTTCTAACAATCCACCTATGCACGGCCTACAAAACATTTAAATGATCAAAATCAAGTCATTATGTTAGAATTTTTTTATGACCCTTGTAAAGGTCAAATTATTAGTTTAAAATTAATAAGTCTGTGACAAGTGAAACAATCCTTAATCTAAATTACGTTGGGGGTTTTTTGTACTAAAGATGTAATGAACCTACCTGGAGTTCCTTAAGGTAACGATCAATCATTATTGACCTACATGATAAAGAAGTGAGAAGGAATGTTCTAAGCATGTTAATCTAGTGTAAAAACATAGTTTACATAAGTACATTAGCAAACATTGTTGCCAAAAATTGACTGCCCTATATTTTTAACTTCTGACCTAGGAAGAAATCCAGGGTTGTGCATTGCAAGCATTTTCAAGCAAAAAGTTTTTCTGCTGATTTCTGACTGACAATAAGGTAAGCAAATGGGACTGCTCTCCCAATACTGTTTATCAAAATGCATAGCCATATGATGTCATGGCTTTGTAAGTAGCATCCATGAATACCATGGCATGTGGAGGTTCTCTAAGCATATTTTTTTGCCAAGGTGTTTGCACTACAATTATTAATGGAAAACTGAGAGCACTGATCTTGATTATTTGTTTATCTTCCGGGTGTAACATAATATCGGTGATTGTATTTGTCTATATGTCCATGCCGCTCTGCCCAGTCCACACATTTTAAAAGTGTTTCAGAAATTGATAGTCCTTGATCAAGTCACATTTAAATTAACCGTAATATCTCTGGGTCAATGTGAGTTTTTATTCCCTCTATTTTCATGCATACATCATGTCCACTGTGTTGAAGCATTTTGTTTACCACAGCACCTGTGAAACTACCATCTTTGAGGATTTTGAATGACACATATGCTTTGCAAGAATTAGCTCTTGTCTTTGTTGGTTCTCCTTTGCTTTTTCCATTTGCTTTGGCTAATCTTTCACATGCAGAGTAAAAATTTTCTTTATGAGTTGACACAGGGGACCTAAAGATGCCTTTTGCTACCTCTTCCAAATTCATAAGGTAATTCTGCATGAAATCAGTCTCCTTTTCAGAAAAACATATGACATCGCAAATGACTCTAACATCCTTTAATTTCTTTAATTTTCTTCATATCGCTTCAAGCCAAAATTTCTTCATTGACCTGGAAAATTAAAAGTAAAAGAAAAACATTTAGGAGGCAAATACAAATTAAACATACAAACCTCCATGTCCTGAATAAAATGTACAGAATGATATCACTAAAAAATATGACCTTATATTGAGTACTCCTGCTCTGAGATCAGCACATAATCACTAATATTAGAAGCATTAATATGAACATATTAAGTTCTGCTGCTCTAAGTGCAGCACATACATGGGCATAAATTTAATTTAACAGTAGGGGGGACAATAAATATAAAATTTCTCATGAGCAATTTTTGAAGGGGACACAAATAATACAGTCAAATTGTATTTATAAAGACACAGTGTCCCCACAGTGAAAAACTTTGCTTTTATCATTATTATTGTATCATGGAGACTGCATCATTATGGTTATTTTCAAAGTTTTTATTAGGTTCAATGACAAAGCAGATTTTTCTTAAACTATTTATTGCATTGTTTGTGTTGTTTACAGTTAAGCCATCAACATACATAAATAAATTATAAACATGACTGTTATTTTGAAAAATATATAAAATAAGTGATGTTTTGTAACATAATCAATTTACAGTAACTGCACTATGTATAAAAACAAAACGAAAAAAATCTGCAATTTAAAGCAAACTTACATTAATAAATGGACACTAAACAAAAGTTCCAAATGTGTTTTTCCTGGTATCACTGGGCCCCACACACTCTTGGCATATGTTGTTTATGTTAAGGTTGTCGAGCTTGTCTTTGTGCATGTTGCAGACTACCAGACTGTTAAGTCTGTCTTGGCCCATAGTAGCCCTTAGCCACATCTTTAGTCTCTGCAATGCCCTAAAGCTCCTCTTCACATAACACTGGAACCACCAGCAAAATTCTGACAAGGACCTTAACTTGGTCAAACAACTTAGGACCACTGCTGCCTCTCTACTGCTGCTACAGGAGAATTTCTGGTGAAAGAAAGGCAACTGTACTGCAAGAGTACCTCTGTGCAACTCTGGGTACTTATCTACTGAATCAGTTAACAATCCAGTCAAAAGGACATTTTCTAAGCTTTGTAGAGACTTTAGACTGTCTTGGTTGAAATGCTCACGAAACTGAACCTCCACACAATCCAATACTTTTACGAACTCTGCCCTGTAATGGTCCACTGCTTTGCCAGCAAAACGCCTTGAATTTGCTGTCTCAATAGGGTCAACTAATTCGATGGAGTTTACCAATGATGTAGCTTTCTCTAACAATTCAAGATAGCTATTGTCATTTCTCTTTCCCTGAAATTTGGATTGTAACAATCTACTGCATGCTGCATACCAGAGACAGTCTGGGTCTTCTGCAGTGAAATGTTTAGGCACTCAAGTTCTCCAACAACAGCAGAAGCAAGTGTAAGACTCAACACAGTCTTACCTTTACTAAAGTGCTTAAATAAGCCACTGGCAGTTGAAGCTGTCCTAGATGCACTTTTTGCCATCTCTTCTAGACTAACAAGGACCCGCTCATACTGCCCTAGCACAGCTATTATAGCAGAATTACGCACAGTCCACCTGGATGGACATAGAGGTTTCAGTGTGGTGATGGGTTCATTTTCAGAGGTAACTATGTTTTCAAACATTCTCTTAAATTTTCCTAACTGGTTGAAAAGGAGGCCCAACTGATGGACCCAAAAAAAGGCAGTCCCGGATCATTGGGGAGACTGAGCAGCCAGCCTGTATTATTAAATTGACACAATGTGCCCCACAATGCACATAGAGGGCTAATGGCTGCTGCTCCCTCACTACTGCCTGTGCACCACTGTACTTTCCTGCCATGTTGGAGGCACCATTGTAACTTTGCCCACATAAAGCAGACATTGGCAGACTAAGCCTCAACAACACATCAGTAACCATTTTGGCAATGCCTTGGCCTGTTGTCTCTGATAAACTGTACAACCCAAGAAACTCCCTGTGTGGCATAAGGTTATGGTCCACATAGCGCAGACAGACACTTTCCTGCTCAATACCAGAAATATCCTAGGTGCCATCAACTATTACAGAAAACTGAACAAGGGCTGGAGACCTAATCTCACTTGCAATCCCTTGGATTATTGTATTGGCCATAATGTTCAGGATTTCATTCTGCAATTTAGGGCTTACATATGCAGTGGCACGATCTGTTAACATTTTCAATAAAACTGGATCATCCTCTTCTGCCCTAAGTTTTATGAGCTGATACAGTTTCCCACTTTCTTCAGTATGGCCTCTTAAAGATTGTCCTTGCCTTGCCACATGCCTCACAGAGCTAACAATTTTCCTCAAGCAATGTCTTGCCACCTCCTTCTGTTAATGCCATGCACTAGATAACTGGGCGCTGATTGGGTTTGGCTGATGTGCAGTGACAGTCACATAATGTTGCTGGGCTTAAAAGGTCTGGTGTGGTGTAAATTTTTCAATGGATTTCTTCCAATTTCTAAAGCCTGTACTAACAAAAGCAGCATCAGGTCTATGGCCTAAAACCATTTCTCTTGAAATGTCAATGACTTATTTGAAAGTATTTGTTTTTCGATACACTGGGGAGGTGGGTGGTACGACTTTGTGCAGGCACTGAGATCTAAAATAAAAACTGTGCTCAATGTGCTGGTGCTGGCAATATCATCTTCTTGTTCTACTGTCTCCGGCTCCCTCCCTGGTTCTGAATCTGCCCCTTCCTCCACTCTCACTGTCTCACTGTCAACAGACTGACTCCTGAAGCAGAAAAAATTCAGGAAAAGATGTTTTCCATACTGATAATAACTAACTTGTTTACATTACACTTGTTAAATTGACAGATCATACTGTAAATTGGTGAGCCTGTGATGTTCATCTGCTGACATGAACATTAAAGAAATTGTTCACCCCCCCCAAAAAATGTTCATTATCCCTTCAATAAAAGCACAACACACTTACCTGACACTGTACATCTGATTGACCCTGCTCTACCTGTCCCTCAATAATTTGTCTCCTTTGCCTGTGGTTGATATAGTGACATTATTATTTTCATAAGCACCCATTCTTAAAACCAAATTGCCTTTATATGTGAACTTTTTGTACTTACTTGGCGTCTAGGTGCACTGAAAAATGATCTTATGTCCATTTTCCTTTTCTCCGTCATTTTATCTAGTCTATGACACTGCAAGGCAAGGCAAGTTTATTTGTACTGTAGCACATTTCATACACAATGCTAATTCAAAGTGCTTTACATAAACTTTCTTTCGGCTTCTCCCATTAGGGGTCGCCACAGTGGATCATCCGCATGTTTGATTTGGCACATGTTTTTATACTGATGCCCTTCCCAACGCAACCCTCCCCATTTATCCGGGCTTGCGACCGGCACTAAGAGTGGCTGGGGTTGGATCCTCAAAGTGCTTTACATAAAGAAAGTAAAACTATCATAAAAAATGTATCACAATAATAAAAACAAGGAATTAAAAAAAAGTTTAAAATTTTATTTAAAATAGATTAAGACACTTAAGAACAGATTAGAAATTGATTATACAAAAAAATACAGTGGGGTCAGTTCGGACATAACACAGTGCTCATTTAGTAAATGCACAGCTAAACAATATGCTAATTGTGGCCGTTAATGTTAACATTATGCCCCAACATTATCGTCCCAAATAAAACACTGCATGGGAAACGGCTTTGGCGTGTTAGTTGCAGTGCACTATGCAACAAGCTATTGTAATATTTCTTTCTAAGTAATATTTTAATCGCTAATATAGCAGATTCATGGAAATCAGCATTTTTGCCGCAACTCATTTATGAATGAGTCTGCATCAACTACATTAAAGAGAATCGCTTTATTTAAAGTGAATAAAATACCCTAGTTAATGGAGTTCAACATTAACTGAGCCGCAGCCACACAGCTGACTCGTGTGTGTAGAGTAGGTGAGATGAACTGGGAAAGCAGGCAGTGGGTCAAACCACTGTGAGGAAGAAGAGGGGGAACTCAACTGTTTCTAAATGTGCAGCGCACATATACTAACAATAGTTGCAGTAATATGAGCATATTGAGTACTGCTGCTCTGAGAGCAGCACATACACACTAATAATAGAAGCAGTAATATGAACATATTGAGTACTCCTGTTCTTGGAGCAGCACATATACACTACACCCTCACCCTCAGCACTGGAGTTCCCCATGGTTGTGTTCTGAGCCCCCTGCTGTTCTCACTGTACACATACGACTGTGTGGCCACTTCCAACTCCACAACCATCATCAAGTTTGCTGACAACAATGTTGTGGTGGGCCTGATCTCCAATAATGACGAGACAGCCTACCTACAGGAGGTTAAAAACCTGGAGAGATTGTCCCAGGAGAACAACCTTCTCTTCTCTCTGCTCTAAAAGCAGCACATATAGAATAATAATAGAAGTAATATGAGCATATTAAATACTGCTGCTCTGAGAGCAGCACATATAGAATTATAATAAAAGCAGTAATATGAACATATTGAGTACTGCTGCTCTGGGAGCATCACATATACACTAAAATAGAAGCAGTAATATGAGTATATTGAATACTGCTGCAGCACATATACATTAAAATAGTGCAATAATATAAGTATATTGAGTACTGGTGCTCTGAGATCAGCACATATACACTAATAATAGTAGCAGTACTAGCGCGGAAGTTTGACCGACGAAATATCACAGAGACCTGAACCAGTTATTGTTGCTCAAATCAGGTTCATAAACAGCAGACCAACAGGGAGACCGATGAAGGAGTCGAAACAGATGCATACGATAGGCTATACAATGATACTTATTCTTAAATAATTATTCTTAGCACCTTAAGTTTGTAATGTTCGGCAATCATCTCTGTAAATATCAGATGTTTTGAATTTGAACAAAACTACAATTTTACTTAATATTTGAGCTCTCCGCGAATGCAACGCTAATATAGCTGTTTGAAGGATTCCCTCCACACGTCTGAACGCTCTGACCCTGCCTCTCCTTTAATTTAATTGGTTGAATCTTTAAACCAATCTTTTTATTTTTCTTTTTTCATTTTCCTTTCCTGCCCTCAGAATTTATTTGAGTACGTAAAACTCCCATCTGCAAAAAATCCTGCCAAAAAAATAATCAATTGAGATATTAAAACCCAATAATTTAGTAAAACAAATAAATAAATAAATCGAGTTACCACTAGAGGGTAGCACACAATTACTTTTAACTTTATGTCACCAAACAAAAGTGTACCAGGTGAAAAGAAAATATCAGAAAATAAATAAATAAATGGCATGTTTCTTCACCAAAAATGTTCTAAATCATTTAATAATACTTAAATTTGCCTCAGTCTCTGAGGTTTGTATTTTTTTGTCTCTGGCTCAATTTGTCCTTTTACCCTTAAAATGAATTTAATCCAATAAATAACTGGTTTAAACTGTCTAGATTTTAGAGAAGACAGATGTCAGTCATCATCAAGTTTCTTTTACAGTTTTGGTTTTATCAGGAGTTGATAAAGGAAACAGGAGTAAAGAGTTTATCTCACATTCTTCTAATTCCTTTCACAGTTTACACAATCCTAAAGCTAAGGAACCAAGCCAATTCAGTGAACCCTTAAGATCCCACTGTTTATTATTTTGTAGTTTTTAGCAAGTATAAATCGTTATATTAGCATGTGATTAGCACGTAAAGGTTGTTACATTTGCATGTGTATTTAAAATTGTTTTTTGAAAGGTCAGTGATTAGCATATAAAGTTGGTTACGTTAGTCGTTTGGAAACCGAAAGATTGCAGGGAAATTTTATCCATTAAAAAAACTATTCCTTCTGCCTGTGACCCTTCAGTGTGTACCATCTCTTATATTGCACTTGTAAAATCATGGAAAGGTGCATCGATGCAACAGTACCAACAGGGTAGAACTCTCAGAAACATTATTTAAACACATATGGGTCAGATTTAAAGTTTTTAAGGTTTAGGGCAACTCTGGATTGGATTAAACTGGACTACTGATCTGAACTGGACAGGATTGGCCTGAACTGCACTGCACTGGGCTAAACTGAACTGCACTGAACAGGACAGGATAAACCTATATTTGTCTGAGATTGTCTGGATTGAACAGAATTGGACTAGACTGAACTAGACTAGATTGGAATCAACTAGACTGGACTGGACTGGATTAGTCATGGATTTAGTGGAATAACTCAGATGAGCTTAATAGTTTCTGTTGTGTCTGTGATAGTCCTCATATACCCAGAGTTCATTTCATAAATAAAAAGAATTGAGACAGCAGAGTACAGTTTAAGGGAAGTTATTTGACCCAAGCTTGAGCAGGTCAACAGCCGGCTGATCTCATTTCATATTTCATACACTGTGTTAGAGCTGTGAAGCTGTCACAAAGCAAAGCATTCACATTAGTGTGATGGAGTAGCTCAGAGCATCGAAAGCCAAAATCATGCGTGTTTGTCCTCACTCATGTCATTTCCTCTGGTGAATTTGTGTGTTAGAGAGGTGTGTTGGTAGGACCGATGCCAGCATTTGTGGTCAGTTGGAATGTTTAACTTTACTGACTTTCATCTCAAATGAATTTTCTAGATGGAAGACCTGATGTAGATGATATTAAAAAAAGCAAAGTCTCAAGGTCATGCCTGCTTTTTACCTTCCAAAACATTTCCCGTATGAATGCTTGGCCCAAAGTTGGAGCAGAAGAATGCAATTAGAACGAGAAAGAAACACTAAAATTCATAATTAATGTACATAGGAGGCCAATGTTCTTTCTAAGAGATTAGAGAAGAAAACATCAGTGTCCTGTTTATCGTCCACATGGCAGGAGATCCAGGAAAAATTCATGAGGAGGATTAAATTAATCATAATTTTTATCTTTCACATGGCTTTAATGGCAATTATTATAATAATAATGCAAAATATTATTAATGTGTAAAAAGAAAACAGTCACTACTGAAGTGCACAACTCAATTTAATGATTTAAAGCATTTAATTGGCACATTAAAATCATCGAACTTGTAATCTAACAGATGTAATTGTATGTGTTTATTTGCTTTTAGTTTTAGTTCCTGGTTTATCACTGATTGTGGATCTTTTTTCATGATGCTGCTACAATATATATTTTGTTTCAATACTGATGATATCACAAAAATAAAAGTTACAGATACCTATCTCTCGTACCTCTTTCATGTAGTGATGATGCTGGAGACTCTTTCCACAGATGTTGATTAAATAAGTTGTGTTACCATGGAAACAATAACACATTAGAACCGAGCTCAACACTATAAACCTGAATGACTGTAAGAGCTGCTGTTATAGACAGCTAATCACATTTGATATAAATGTCTAATTTTGTCTCGAATTTGGATTCTTCTATGTTTCTCCGATAAATTATGTCTCTTTTGGTATCATTCTGAGGACATTCAGTCTGAGGACACTGAGGCTCCTGTTCTACTAAGAAAGAAATTCTTTTGGACAGATAGTGAAAAAGAAAACTCACAAGGTTGAAAAAACATGTGTCAGTGTTTGTCCAGGCTCTGGGTCTGAAATGTCTGGAACTTTCCAGGCATTGTGAATAAAGAAAAAAATAAATAAGTGTCCCTGTAGCAGAGGGCAGCGAGGTGAATCACACCGTCTGACAGGGCAGAAGTGTCTCGTCTCATCCGTCTGCTGCGACTCGGCTTCTTGGCAAGGTCTTTTGGCTTTGGTCCTGCTTGCCAGCTTCCTGGGGAAATTCCTCCCACAAAAAATATAACGACTTTCACTTGTCCCTCCGTTTTTTTTTTTTTTTTTAATGTGGCCTTGGGCCGGGCTGGAAACACTTTCTCTTCCAAAGAGCAATAAAAGGGTTTGGTCGAGACGTTTGGTGGAGTTCCCCCTCCTGTAAACTAACTAACAGACTAGTGTTTGTGACTTTCAGGAGGATGAGCCGAGGAGCTGAATAACGGCATGCAGGAGAAATAGGAGGCTTAAAACTAAAATAATGGCTGTGTAATTCCCTGTAATTGTATATATGACATCCTGTTTAAATAACCACATCTTTTTTGAGGTTGACATGCTGCTTAAACTGAGGGACAATGACGAACCAAAACTGTGTCCACTAATTCCTGTCCCTCATTCTTGTTTTCTTATAGTTTTTTTATTTCTGTCCACCTGTCCATTTCTTGTCCCCTATAGCTCCTTTATTTCTTTTTCCAATTCTTTGTGCTCTTATTCCTGTCCCTTTATTCTGGTCACTTATACTTAAACTATTACTTTGTCCCATTACTGTCCCTTATTCCTGTTCCCAATGTACGTTCTTAGTGCATTTCTTCCTAGTTCTCTTGCTATTTTTATCCTCTTTAATTCTGCCCACTGTTTCTGCCTCTTATTTCTCTCTGCTATTCCTGTCCTATTATTCTGTAATGCAAATAAAAGCTAGCTACAGTCTAAATGCTATGATGTTTTCTTATTCCTAAATCAAACAGATATTATTCCATTTAAATTGGTAATGTTGAATAAGCATTTTCAAAAAGAAATAAACCAAAATCTAAATATATAACTAATTTCTTGACAATAAAATTAATTAAGATGCACAACATTTATAACATAAACTCCCATGTAAATGATAATAAAGCAACTTGACTATTTATGGACAGTTTAAATACTTATTGTATCGTGAATTTCAAGTACTGACAATCTCGAGCTGACATCATCTCAATATGTCAAACCTTTTGTTAAATGAGACACAAAAAAAAAAAAACCAGACCACATCAGGCTCCCCTCCTGTCAGCCTGAGAACATGAGACAAAAAAGAGACATGGTTTGAGTGTAAAAATCTTTGTTCAGTGAGAGGTTGCTTGGTAGTTCAACTTTTTAATGATTGTAATTAATTACACAGGAGAGTAACTGTTATCTTTTATTACTACACAATGTGTCTTGGCCAGTGTTCAGTTCAGAAAAAGAGATAGAGAGAGAGAGAGAGAGAGAGAGAGAGAGAGAGAGAGAGAGAGAGAGAGAGAATATTAAGTAATTTTCCTCAAGAACATTCCTTTTCTTCTTTTTGTGCCAAAATAATTTCACGTCAAAGAGAACTGATTACACAGGACGGAACAAAAACCTGAGTTTCTGTGAGATTAATTGCACTGAAGGATATGTTTCAAAAGAACTAGAGAAAGATGTGCATTTTTGGGGGGAATTTGAAAGAAAAATGAATAAAGTAAATTGATGAGCAGCTTATATAGGATATAACTTAACATACAATTTATTCCTTAAATCTTTTGTACTACTATATATTTTGTGCTAGTATATATTTTGACACACAGATATCCTCTCCTCTATACTCTTCACCATGTCCTGGACCTTTTCAGCAGTTCTTCTAAGACCCGATCTGAGAAGCATTTTCGGTAAAGCGTTCAGCTGGTGTTTGTGAGCATTTCCAGCCCACTGAGTGATGTAATGAAGAAGCAGTGTTCTTGTGTGGAGGGCTCTTAATAGACGTCTGCTGTCCTTTCCATTGAGTAATTGAACAAATCTCCTAAGTTGCCTCATTTTGATATTCTGGTGGTAGAAAAATCCTGGCAAGATGTCTTGGAGTACTTTTAATCCACCTGTGTCTGAATGAGAGGAAACACACACACACACACACACACACACACACACACACACACACACACACACACACACATGAAATTTTCACTTTTGATGTTAATTTATTTACACCCATAACACCTAAACACCCTACCTTTGTCTGTAAGGTTAGCACATGAGGAACAGATGCGGTCATGCCACCTCCTGCCTGGAAGAAGAGCATAAAAATTCCCGCAGTCTGTGTGTTTTATACACTGAGCACTGGAGGATGTCACTGCTGAAAACGTACCCTTGGGACACTTCCCGCATTGTGTGTTCCTCTGAATGGTCCCTGTGGAGAACAAACAGTGTGACTGTACAATAACGTAGTTATTATATTTTTATATTGCCTTAACAATTTTTGATTAATTCTTCAGTTCAGCTTTGTAAAAATGGAAGCCGGTACATTTTATAGTTATTAATTTGACTGCATCAAGTGTATTGTGTTTCATATTGTTCTAAAATGGTCAAAATAGCAAACATCCTCTATATGCAGGGGTGTGTAAATGTTTTAGCCCTATAACGCCAAATGTATCATATTTGATACATGAGTTTCTAAAACCTCTGCACCACCTGCATTAACAATACTTTCCTCAAAAACCTATCTGATGCAATCCGAGATCTGTCTTCTGCCCCCTATTGGAGTCATCTATGCTTTGCAGTCAATAGCAGGCTTTAGGTAGGTTTTAGGTAGGCTTTAGGTGGGTTTAGGTAGATTTTTCCAATATGGTAGGTTTTTCCAATATTTATATATATATATATATATATATATATATATATATATATATATATATATATATAAAAATTCAGAATACAATACAATACACAAACATTATTTTTCTGTATGTATTCTTAGATGTCAAAAAAATATAGTGTTGAAACTGTCATCGGCGTGCTTATGGATGGCAATTCAAGTGACAGTTAGGGGAAGATAAGAATGATAATGATTAGGAGTGGACATTCCAAATTCAATAATCAGTCTTTGTTTTTTTGTAATAAAATAAACATAATGCCCAACGTATCAAATATTTAAAAAAATCACATTTGTAAATAGTTATCTATTTTTTTTTTTTTTTAATAAAATGATTCAATTCCCTGACTTCAGGGGCCCAAAAGTTGATAATGCATTAAGAATTGGAATTATTAACTCATTTTGTGACCCAATATGAGTTAATATTTCCATTTCTTGATGCAATTCTTGATTCTTGTGATAGACTTCTGAGTGAGTAAGGTTTAATAGTTATCAGAGTCTTTATACATACTGTAATGCATATATTTGTGTGTCTATAAAGATTTATCCATTAAAATGAGGTTGTGTTCGCTCTGTTTCTGATTACCGATTACTTTGGCACCCTGTCCAGGAGGACACTCTGTATGTGGGACGCAGAAGTCATCCTGCCAGTAGTGTCCTTTTTTACACTCACATACTCGGTTGTGTGTGGCTGAACACTGATGTTTAACCTTTAGATTTCCCTCGCAGATGTTGGAGCAGAACAGGCAGTTGGGCATAAAGTTCCAGAACTGTGTGAAGTGTTCCTTGGGACATGGCAGACACACAGTGTTTTGAGTGCTACTACACGGTAAGGACACATACGTGCCCGGAGGACAGAGTGCACAAAGCAGTGTGTTGCCTGTGTCAGGGTCATCATACTCAAAGGTGGTACCGTTATCCATGGAGGCATCGGTGGACACCAAGAGCAGAAACACGGCCATCGGGGGCAACTGGAAAAATTACAAGAAAGTGGTATTGGCTTACATCTAATGCTATATGGTCAAATTTCTATTACATTACAATTTTAACATTGCTGTGTGAAAGAAAGTGGTTAAAAAATACCCATAAGTTAAAACAAATAACTTGCTATACATTTTTAACAAAAGTAATAACAGCCTTTAAAATAAGGCAGAGTTTGTGTGAATAGAGTAGATTAGCTGCAGTGGCTGAATTTACAGGAAAATTTAGCACATACCATGCTATTTCCTCATTTAGTCACCATGTAGTCATCATTTACTGAAATCTGGGTGTGAATAAATATAAATTTGTGGGTAAATTGATCTTTATCACCATACTCTTAAGAGTTCAAAGAAAATAAAATTTTAGCAATAATTTTTACTAAACAATTGATATATGAAGCTGTTTTTCTGTATATCAGCAGAGCAGTCTGAATCACTGCTCGATAATATCAGAACCCCAAAAGCACGAATTACACAGTGCGTTTACTGGCAGAGATTTTTTTCCTTGTGCACTGCTATTCACTCCCTCACATCATAACATTTTTTTTATTGGCTTTTAAGATTTTAAACTCTGTACTTTTTCCACCCTTAATGTCAATTTCTGGGGAAAAAGAGAATACTGTATAAAGTGTCTATGGTATCTCAGATGGTCATGAGAGGTACATAAAAAAAGAATTTCCATTTATTAGATGCAACATGGTGCACAGTAAAAACCTGCAAGCCTGTATTATTGTACAAGTGTAGCCCACGTGGCATCTGAAATGTCAGTAGAAAAAACTGAGACATTTTAATAGAAAAAATTAATTGTGGTATGTTCTAGACACCTAACCCAGGAAAATTTGCATTAGGCTCAAAAACAACAACCCTGACTGTATGAGGTTGGTACACTGCTACAGAAATCTGCACTTATTTTGCTACCCTTGTTTTTACTCACAAAGTGGCAAGGGCATTTAGGAGTCACTTGGCTAGACAGGGAAGTCGACTTTGAGCTCACATGGATAAAGCAATTACACAAAACATACATCTAAATCAACAAAAATCAAAGACTTACATGAAATAAGCAATTTCTGTTTGGACCTGAATCCAAATATAAATCTGTAAATTAGATAAAAGATCTAAAATAATTATATATAATAATAATCTGTGGTGACCTAAAGTAGGCCGTGAACAGGAGATTTACAAGGAGATTTTCCTTACAATTTGATGGGTCTAGAAATTTACCCACGTGAAAGAAACTTCAACAAAGTACTTGTTTAAGGGTGTGCACACCTCTGCCACTAAGATAGATTAAGTGTATTATTATTTATTTATTTTTTTTACAACTAAAACAACGTAAATTTTTTACATGTACATTTTTATTCACATCACAGAAACTTGCCATTTTAACAGGGGTTTGTAAACTTTTATATTAATTCTAATCTAATATTTCTCATTTTTGCATTTGTATATGTATTTTTTATACATTTTTATAATGTTCTAGGAATGTATACGTTTATTTCTAAATAAAATGTTAATACAACAAAATAATTTGGTAAAAAATCTCACATCTCACAAATGATACATTATTTTGAAACATTCCACTTAATAAGAATAAGAATAAATGTTTATCACCTGCAGTGAGATATGACAATTCACTCAATGATATTTAATACTGTGCTATGTACAGGAGTGTGTGTAAAGCAAATAAAGTTGAAAGAAACTCACCATGTTTTCTCTGTTTAGAACAAGAGGGAAGTAACAGCACAAATTCCACCACTTTTTTTTCTACTCATAGCCTGGAGGAAGTGATGGGGATGGCTCACTGAGACCACGCCCACAATGAATTAATAATTGATCATGAACATTTGTTCACGATCAGATACTCATATAGATCAGATCTCATTTAACCCTCATATTCCACTGTATATATGGTAGGGGGCACAATCATGTTTACACTGTACTAGCATTATCCTTGCACAACCTCTTATACATACAACTTTTACACTTCACTTACGTAAAATTCACACTATACACACACAACCTTCACACTGCACTCACAACCTTCGCACTGTACTCACAATATACTCACAAAACCTACACACTATTCTCATCCTATATTCACACAAACTTCACACCACATCCACACAACCTCCACACTATCTTCACGTAACCTTCACATTATACTCACGCAACCTTCACACTTAACTCACACAACCTTCAACCTGTACTCATACTATACTCACAAAACCTTCACACTGTTCTCACACTCTACTTACACAACCTTCAATCTGTACTCATACTATACTCACACAACCTTCACAGTACGCTCACAATATTTTAAAAAAACCTTCACACTATTCTCACACAACCTTCACATAATTCTTACACTATACTCATACAACCGTCAACCTGTACTCATACTTATCTCACACAACCTTCACAGTATACTTACTATATACTCACAAACAGTGTTGGGCATTAACGCGTTACTGTAACAAAGTTAATTTTGACAGTAACTAATACTGTAACGTGTTACTTTTTAAATGCATGAATTTCGGCTGAAGTGTAGACTACAGTCTAACCTGCTTACAGCAGGATGCATTGTATGATTGGTGGATGAACTATTGTAAACACGAAGAAGACGCACTGTGGCCGTGTCTCCGTTTATTCAGGTCTGTCCGGCAGTAATGTCAAGTCGAGGCGAGAGCAAGACGAGTTTCCCAAAGTGGAAATATGCTCATTATTTCACTTTAGTTGAGTATAAAGACAAAAACTTTTAAGTCAAATGTAAGCTGTGTCTTTCTGGTTCGAAGCTCGTATCTACTGCGATAAACAGCAACTCCAATCTGTTGAAGCTCCTCCAGGACCCCCATGCCTGAGGAGCTAGAAGCTAGAAGCTAACCCGGTGTTCTGTTCTACATTGTTGATAGTTTTCATACTTCAGCTGTGAAAGGAACATTTTTAAGAGCTCAACACAACAGCTTTTATGATGCAGAAGCCACTTTTAATTGTGAATATATTATTCAGCTTGTTTTGTTATTTATTTCAAAAATCCTTGTGATATATTCAGTTTGTGCTGGTTTTGTACGTCGCTCTGGATAAGGGCATCTGCTAAATGCCGCAAATGTAAATGTAAATGTGGTCTGACTTTAATAAAATAGTGTTTAAAAATTACTTTGTGTTTAAGTCAGTTTTGTGTTTGTATAGACCATAACGCATAAAAGGGCATTAATGGGAACATTAAAAAACATTGTTTAAAAAAGTAAGTAAAAAGTTACTTTTAACAGTAACGCATTACTTTTTGGTGTAAGTAATCAACGAAGTAACTGAGTCACTTTTTGAATGAAGTAACGAGTAACTGTAACTAGTTACTATTTTTTAGTAACTAGCACAACACTGCTCACAAGACCTTCACACCATTCTTACACTATACTCACAAAACCTTCACACTATTCTCACACAACCTTCACACCATTCTTACACTATATTTACACAACCTTCACATTGTACTCAGACTATACATTTAAAACCTTCACCCTATTCTTACAGTATACTCAAACCACATTTAACCTGTATTCATACTATACTTGCACAACCTTCATACTGTACTCACAATATACTCCACAACCTTCACACTGTATTTACACAACCTTCACACTATTCTCACACAAACTTCACACCGTACTTACACTGTACTAACCCTATACTCACACAATCTTCACATTACTCACTGACACAACCTGCACACTATACTCACACAACCTTTCATGCAGTACTCACACTAAACCCACACAGCCATTTCACTAAACTCACACAATTTTTACGCTATGCTCACATAACCTTTATACTACACTCATATACATTCTTTGCACTATTCTCAAACTGGACTCACATAGCCTTTATATTTTACTCACACAACCTTCACACTGCACTGACACTATGCTCACACAACCTTTACTCTGTACTCACACTACACTCACATAACTGCACTGAACTCACACTATACTACAGAGACAACCAGATTAACTTCACACTGTTTTTACACATGAAATTTAAGTCTTTCACAAAAAAAATTGATTTGACCTTATGCTTTGTGGTCTTTTTTTTTTTTTTTTTACTTAACCTTTTCATAGGGAATTGTATATGTACTGTATTGTAAACTCAAATTGTGAATTACTTTTCATAAATATTTTATTTACTACTTTAAATGAATAATACAATTATAAACTAGGTTATATTACATTTTCATGTAATTTATTAGTACAAACTCTGTTTTGAAATGTTCTCACAAACTATGGGATTCAAGTCCGGTTCCAAATGAAAAGTCGTGAACTATTAAGGTCGTGAGTGTCAAGGTCGCCAGTATCAAGGTTCCACTGTATATAATTTAAATTCAGGGAAAGATTCATGACATTTATAAACCCTTTGTGTTTATGGTATTTTTGTTGCTTCAGAGGTTCTGGGAAGCTCTGTAGATTTGCTTGTGTCATCAAGTTTTTAGAAGTTTGCTGATCTAAAAACAAATTGGAAGCAGTAAACTAAATGAGTGTTTGAGAGTTCACCTTAAAGCTAACCTATTAAAAAAACACAACAACCAAATGAGTGCAATACTTCATTTACAGTAGTTAATAAGTAATTTGAGCTCCACAATTTGGCCAAAACTATGGCCTAAATTTGGCCAAAAACTATTCCACATCTTGTTGAACATATTATTCCAGATGTATTGCTCCTTTGCGTTTGTAATAAGCTCAAATACCCTGGGAATGCTTTTCACTAAATTCTGGGGTGTGGCTGTCAGGATTTGTGTTCATTCAGCTACAAGGGCATCAGTAAGATGTTGGGAAGGAAATTCCAGTTTCACCTGTTCAGTAAAAGATAATTGGTTTGCTTAGTTTTAGTTAACAGACAATGTAATGCTACAGCAAACATAGATATTCTGTAGACACAGTATTTGTGCTTTTTACTTTGTGGTAACATTTTTTCAGAAGAAGCACATTTACTGTAGGTGTAATGGTCAAGGGTGGACATAATTTTCTGTGTTTGCTTCCTCATATATTTACGTCATATATGAGGAAGCATTTATGTGATTGAGTACTACACTAAATGATTAACATTATATTAAAATCTCTGATTTCTGCATCAATATCCATCTACTTTTTCGACTTCTACTCACAATTTTAATACTTTCAATCATTTTTATTTTTTTTTCAAAGTTGAATCAATCATGAGGTCAGTGTAATTTGAGAAGCAAATGGTTGTGGTCACAGGCAGCTTCCTTCTTCCGATCTATATTTAGCCTTAAACTTTTACTTTACATTTTAACCTCAGAAGGTTTTCCACAAAGTAGAGTAACTGATACGAGGAAGTCTGCTATGTGCATTCTCCTATCCATACACAAACACCAATACACAAAAAACAATATACACACATCCCCTGATGGATAACATGCACGTAAAGGTCATCTTTACTTCCCAGTCCTAACAGTGGAACAGAGAGATTTTTATAAATTGGTAAACTTCCTTAGAGACGATCCATCACATCACAGTTCACCACATTACAGGAAACTGATTAAAGGTCAGCTTTTTTTTTTTTCTTATTTACTTTTTTTTAAGAGCAAACAATGAAATGACAGAGAAAGCAGTGAAATATGTTAGTATTAGTCATTTGATGTACAATAGAAGTTTTCTTTAATTACCTGAGAGCCAATCAGGTTTTACCTATAACAGAATAAAAGCACCTTGTCAATTAAAAAAATGTGATTCAAAGTGTGTAGAACAACTATGCTTGCTAAGCAGTCTGTGCTAGCATTCAATGATGAGCCTTCCTAACCAAGAAGCAAAAAAAGTGCATCCAAGAAAAAAATGACTGGAGAGTTTCATTTAATCCCTGACACAGTTTTATAGGAAATAGACCATATGGAAGCACCTCTATAATGAAAAAGTCAGAGAATCACCAGCATTGTGAACCAAAAAATTGATGCAAATTTCATTGCTAAGTCAAAGTGAGAGACAGTCAACCAGCTCCTGAAAAAGTTGAGTTTGTTTAAACACGTCTCTTGGAGCAAAGAGTGCAAAATCTGAACAAAGTGTACACAGTGAGGCACTACAAAGAACTTCCCTCTCTTTCGCAAAGTCCTGACCCCTGAAACCAAGTCCTACAATGTAATTACAAGATAAATGAGTGGTACAGCATGAACAATAATGGGTTCCACCATTCTCAGAGTCCTGTGTTTGTTTGGAGAAGTTCTTTATTTTGTCCAGTCCAGGTCCAAGCACAAACAAAAATGTAGGCCAGGAGCAGGCGTGTGGACAGAGCCATGGAGAAATTTACCTGAGCATGTTATCATGTCTACTTGAGAGGATATACATGATATCTTAGACCTGTGATTATCCAATGTTTGTCTCATCATTGGAATTATAGTGGGGACATCCAGGGCACTTACAGGATACAGGACACTCAGGGAGCTGTCTAGTAAAATGGCACTGGAAAACACAAGAGCACATGGACAGCAAGCAGCAGAGTTCTGCACAGTTTTCAAAAGTGTGAGAAGATCTTCTCACAATTTTATCTACTGAATGTCATGGAAAATATGTGTTATCGGATTTGAGTTTTATGGAGGATGCTAAACAGAAAACACCAAAGACTTGTATGGCTAATGATGAACAGAAAACACCAAAATGATGAAGATTAGATTTTGCTCATCACATAAACAGAAATGGTTATGGTGAGACATGTTGACTCTTTGCTTGCTAAATCTGAGTAGTGGAAGTGATGCTTTTGTCTGCATCCCTTTAAATCAGCTTCCTCTTTCGGAATAAAAAGGTTTTATACCACAAGTCGTTTCAGATCAGCAGTTCAAATTTAAAAGCATCTGATCAAAGACGCATAACTTAAATCATTACGTTCTGCTTCTTCTTTAATCTCACCCAAAGACACTACTCATCGGCATAATCTGGAGGATTTCGGCACCATTGTTCTTTCATGTGGCTTCTCAGGAAATAATAAGGAACAACATTAACAAAAAGCCTTCATTCACACACACACACACACACACACACACACACACACACACACACACACACACACACACACACACACAGAGAGAGAAACATATTTACATTTGACGTATATGGTGA